>NC_051233.1:31818162-31855662 GCF_015220715.1 Pygocentrus nattereri | reverse complement strand
TCAGAAACACTTACATAAACTCCAGTTAGTTCAAAATTCAGCAGCTAGGATCATCTCCAGGTCGCCTGTAACCGAACATATCACCCCTGTCCTTAAAGAGCTCCACTGGCTCCCTGTCAACTACCGGATCCAGTATAAAATCTTACTAACTACATTCAAAGCTCTACATGGACTTGCTCCCTCTTATATTTCTGATCTCCTTAAGACATACAGTCCTGCTCGCACCCTCCGATCCTCGTCAGCTGGCCAGCTCACTCTCCCTCCAGTCCGCTTGTCCACCATGGGAACTAGAGCCTTCAGCCACTCTGCCCCATCTCTCTGGAACACCCTTCCTACCCTTCAAATCTCGGCTTACCGAGAAAAACCCATCTATTCACACTTGCATACTCCTGATTCCTCATCTTCACTTTTCTCTGTTTGTCTTGTTTCTCGTCTGGTTGAAAGTATTTGAATGTATGTTGATTTGTTTATCTGTTTATTTGTTTTTTGTTTTTTATCCTCTTTTATACTCTACCATTCTTCTTTTAACCGTTGTAAGGTGTCCTTGAGTGCTTTGAAAGGCGCCATTACTAAATAAAATGTATTATATATATATATATATATATATATATATATATATATATATATATATATATATATATATATATATATACAGAGAGAGAGAGAGAGAGAGAGAGAGAGACAGACTACCAGCAGTTCATTTTTGTCCTCTCTAGACGACCTTTTTAAACTTGAATATCTCCCACCTCCTGCATATCACTAAACCAACTCATGCTGTTCCTTACAGAGGACATTTAGACCTTTTGTATGATATCCCATTTGTGGGGGTGGAGTTTTAGGAACTTTTTTTTTCTCTCAAAGAAAATGCCGTCCTTCACCACGGGGGCATTTTACGGCAAAAGGAAAAGTAAGTGCAAAATACTTAAATCTCAACAAATGTTGTTTTGAAATATTGGTGATATATTTTAAATAAATATCTTAGGAACATGTTAAATCAATTTAAAAGTCAGTGTGACCCTGTTTCATCACAATATTTAAGCTTTTAAGACATGTCCTCTGTAGTGGACATTGGTAGTTATGTTTTTGATTTTGTTCTGTTTTTTAAACATGAGAAGGGCAGGATTCATTATCAGAGGCAGAGAGAAGGCAGAGGAGAGAGAGATGTGTTAGACAGCTCTGAGGATGAAGGTTCAGCAGGGCAAGAGCAGGCAGAGGAGGAAGAGGAAGCCGGACCTTCCTCTTCTTCCAGCCGCCGTCCACTCTGGGGCAAGACTACAATGTACACCTTTACTTTATCATATCTATCAATTAAATAACAATGTAGAGAAAATATTTTCACTTGAAATATTTAGGTCTATGTTATTATTTAGGTCAATGACAATGACCCAGTGCGCCAGTTTGTACCAGGCAAACCATACCCAACAGGACTGAAGGTGTTTGTCTTGGCAGCTCCAAATGGGCTGATCTTAGACTTCGTCGTGTATCAAGGCAAGACCACCTTCAGTGTCACAGAAGGATGCATCGGAGAACAAGCGGTCCTTCATTTGGTAGAGTCTGTTCCCCAAGGAACCCACCTGTTCTTTGACAGGTTCTTCACAAGTGTGAACCTTCTGGAAGTCCTGATGGCAAAAGGGTTGACCGGTACTGGAACTCTCATGAAGAACAGAGTTCCACGTGAGTGTAACATTATAGACGACATGGCCTTCCAAAAGAAAGGAAGAGGGGCATCACAGATGGTGGTCCGTCGAAGTCCTGCTCCTGAAGTTGCAGTCTTGAAATGGATGGACAACAAGCCAGTGGCCATGGCATCAACTGCCTTTGGCATTGAGCCCCAGGATACGCGCCAAAGATGGTCGAAGAAAGGCAAGAAGTTTGTCCAGGTGTCCAGGCCAAAGGCAGTTTCTGAGTACAACACAAATATGGGTGGGGTAGATTTGGCCGACAGGATGCTGAACTATTACAGGATGGCCACTCGGAGCAGGAAGTGGACTGTATGTGCACTGTTCCACTTTTTTGATCTGGCAACTACCAATGCATGGTTTCAGTACAGGACTGAGTGCCAGATCCTGCAGAAGAAAGCAGAGAAATTTCTTGATTTCAAGATGCTCCTGGGTGAGCAGCTGATTGCTCGGGGCCAAGCAGGAGTTGCAAGTGACAGTGATGAAGACTACACTCCCACCGCCGAACGCCAAAAGTGGAAGCCACAGCCGAATGCTGCTCTGAGATACTATGGGGCCGCCCATCTCCCTCAGATGGTAGATGAAACACATGCATCAAGATGTCGCCAAACTGGTTGCAAGAGCAAGACCTATGTGATGTGCACCAAGTGCAAGGTGTTTCTGTGTGTCTCTAAGAAGGGGAATTGCTTTTTGAAATATCATACCCCATGAATCAGAAAAACATCAAAGATCACGAAGGATCACGGCATAACGATAACAAAAATAGCAGCACAAACAAAAAAGCAATGATGTTGAAAGTCTTACTAATTTATGTGCTTAAGTTTTAAGGACTTTTTAATGGATTTTTTGCTATTTTCATTTAGATTTAATAGTTTGAATATCGTTCTATTTCACATGTTTGAACTTCCCATGTCCACTGTAGTGGACACATTATATCTTTAAAATAAAAAAAAAAAATTGTAAATGTTGTCAATGTCTTCATTTACCTTAAAACATTTGGGGAAGTAAAAAAAAACAAAGATTTTTAAACTTTTCTTTTCCCTGGTAGTCAGGAGGATATATATACAGAGAGAGAGAGAGAGAGAGAGAGAGAGAGAGAGAGAGAGAGAGAGAGAGAGGTTATATATATATATATATATATATATATATATACAGAGAGAGAGACAGGTTTTATATATATATATATATATATATATATAAAACCTGTCTCTCTCTCTGTATATATATATATATATATATATATAACCTCTCTCTCTCTCTCTGTGTGTATATATATATATATATATATATATATATATATATATATATATATATATAAAACCTGTCTCTCTCTCTCTCTCTCTCTCTCTGTATATATATATATATATATATATATATATATATATATATATATATATATATATATATACATATACAGAGAGAGAGAGAGAGAGAGAGAGACAGGTTATATATATATATATATACATATACAGAGAGAGGTTGTATATATATATATATATATATATATATTCCAGTGTATATATATTTATATTTATGCACAATTTATGCGTTAATGCGCTCGCGGACAGCAGCGCGGGGACATGTCGAGGCATGCCATAGAGCGCGTGTGGGGGAGAGAGAGAGAGCGCGTGTGGGGGAGAGAGAGAGAGCGCGAGAGAGAGAGAGAGAGAGAGAGAGGCAGCGGAGGCAGCGGAGGCTGAGCGGGCAGCAGGACTCTGGTTTCTGGTGGGAACGAGGTAAGAATATAGTTCATTGCGGGTTTAATGAGGAGTTTCTCTGCTTTGTGGTGAAAACGGACACGGCAGCGCGAAGCAGGCACGAGCTCACCGATCACAGCGAGCGCGCGGCTGAGTTAGAGCGGCGAGGAGAAGCTCGCGCTGCACGAGGACCTCCAGCTCTATATTACAGTGTGTCCTGTAAACAGCACTGACTGGACACACACACACACACACACACACACACAAACTCTCTCTCTCTCTCTCTCACACACACTCACAGACACACACACACACACTCACACAGACACACACACTCTCACACACACACTCACACACACACTCACAGACACACTCACACAGACACACACACTCACACACACACACTCTAACAGTTTGTGCTGTAATGAATTGAGCTGACCTAATAATATTAGTGTGTGTGGACAGTTTGGGTCTGAAAGCCCGCACTGCACGCACTGCAGGCCCTGAGCTGCACCGCCTGCCTCTGTTTACATATTCATTCATGTATCTCGCTGAACAAAACCTCGCATCTCCAAAACGGTCACAAGAGAAGGAAAAACCTGCTTTACTTTTAATGGAAGTCAGTGGATCCAGACTTTTTGTCCAAGTCAGTCTCCGTTTCTTTTGGTCCTTTCATCATGAAATTTACACACAATGTAAAGAACGACAGGTATTTTTAAATTATGTCAAAAACTGAAAACCAACAAAAATGGAGATACGAGGTTTTCTTCCAACAGCCGCGATTTGCTTCTTTCTTTCTTTGCTTTTGTTACCGGATTATCCGTCTATCTGTGTATCTACGGTGTTAAAATGGCTCGTCTGATCAACCTAGAAACATCATCTCATGTAGGAAAAAGCAACCGAACCAATATTGTTTCTCAAATAATCACATTCATTGCAAAAGAGAAAAAAATGATTTAAGCCTGTTTGACCCTCTATTGCACAAAGTTGCCTCAGGGCAACAAACTAGCTAATTTTCCTCACATTACAATAATGTACACATTTAAAGATTAACGTCTAAACAGGGGACCGTTTGAGAAAGCCAGTTTCTCTTATTCCACATTTTAACCTCTTTTTTTAACATTTAGTATCAATTCTTTTCATGAGAATTTACAGAAATGTGTTTGTTGCCTACAAGCAACAGTGCAGGACAGTGGAATGGATTTAGCCAGTCACAAGCCAGATTTCACCACTTCAGGGAACACAGCTCTGTATCATTTCTTTTCATCGTTGCACAATGTTGCCTCAAGGCAACATATTCCAGAAGGACCCCAGTACGCCTTTATTTTTTGTTTAAATATTTTTACATTTAATGAACAGGCCTGAAAAAATAAATCAAGGATCATTTTATACCAGAAAAGTGAATGGAATATTTTTTAATTGCTCTCATCATGTGAGAGTAGAGGGTTACATATCGCTTCATGAGCGTTTTTCTGTCATGGTGCGTTTTTCGAATCATGGTGAACATTTGCACAACAGTAAGTGTATTTCTGAAAACTGTTCACACAAACAGCAAAGGGTTACCAGTAAAGCCCATAACTCGCTCTGAATCCTTCGCTTGTGTCCCAAAATATATTAATCGATGTAGATGTCAGAACGAGACGTCCCTGTGTTTCCGATTGAGAGCCCGTCAGAATGTTTAGCCGTGCTTTCAGTATACCAGTAAGGTCTGTAGCAGTTTCGTGATGGTTTTGAGGCAGTGACTGAAAATGCACTACTGCCTGATGGTGTTTGAGTGATGGAAAGTGCCTTAAGGCAACACGAGGTCCAGTGTGCAACACTGGAAAGACACGATTCAGAATTGTAAGTGGAAAACAAAAATTTTATCCAGATTTCTGGATTTTTGGACCACAGGTTTCGGTGGTGTTTAAATGCTAAAAAAAACTCCAAACGCAGACCTACAGTTGGCAGTTACTAAACCGTGCTTGCAAAAAGGACCCAGTCACTTCTGAGCTGATCAGAATATGCTTTCATTTTCCAAACAAAACTGATGACACAAGTAAAACATGACAGTCTAACCAGTTTACCAGCTGAATCTTACGCTAGAACGTTGCTTCTAGGCAACAGAAGCAGAAATTTCTTATAAATCATTTGTGAAAATGGACAATTGTGTGATGCAGTAAGAGATTTACTGTGTTTATTTATACGCCTTCTTTCAGTATTAAGCCATTCATTGTCATTACATGTGTATCATGTCATTGTAAAGGAAGGAAAATGGGTTATTTACCCTGAGGCAACATTTTGGAATAGAGACATAAAAACAGCCAAACAAGCAAAACATCATTAGAGACTAATTTGATCATGAACTTTTCCAGTTTGTTATTTCTGCAATTACGTAAATACATGACAACGTGTCTTAATATGTGTCTCTTTCTCTCTCTCTCCCTGGAGATGAATTGTGCAGAGGGTGAATATTACCTTCATGGTGAATGCCACAGGTGTCAGCAGTGCCCACCGGGCCAGGAGCTGAAACAGGTGAGATAGTGCAGCACTTTCATCCCGTCACTGTTTAAAACACACTACAGCTCTGACATTCACTCAGGCACAACCCCAGTCCTCATTTCCCCCCTACCCCTTGTTTTCGAGGGTCTCCTTGCTCCTTGGAACTGAGTTACAGGGCATTGGCTGAGATCTTCCCTCTGAAATGGGCCCCTTAAATAAAAACAGCATCACTTCATTAACAGCTACTAGCGCTGCTTTGTGGGCGACCCTGCCCGTCTGCAGGGACAGCAGAGGAGGGGAAAGTTCAGCTCCTCACTGCTGGGCTTTAGTTACATTTAGGGATCATACGCCTTCAAAGAGGGGGGCAGTTATTTATTATCACCCCCCCTAATTCTTCAGTGATGTGAAGCTGAAGTCAGATATTCTCCAGATTGTTGTTTGAATTTTCCCGATCCACCTTAAATGGAGTAGCCAGAGGTGCCAGAATGAACTGCTACACCATTTAAGGTGGGATGGGAAGTTTTGCGAGCTTAGCTACCGAGACATCAGCACTACTGGTGTTTTTCAATGCTTGTTATGAAGAAAAGGACCATAACGATGGCATTAAACTAAGATTTTATGATGGTTATTGTAATTTTTAACAAGAAAATTCTCACATTTGTGGGTTTCTTTGGTCACTTGCCACCTTGCCAGTTTCTTTTTTTCTCCTAACACTACGTTTGGAGGGCCATGTAGCCCTAACACTTCACTCAACCCTTCTACTTCAACAAAAATCGGGACACCCTACCCCTAGGCATGAATGTGCAAAGGGCTAAGTTGGCAGGGGTGAAATGGGATTGGGCTTACATGTCTAAAGGTTTTTCTTCTCCAGAGTTTTGTGCCCAACTGGAACAAATGAAGAGTCCAGTCCAGTCACATGGACACAGCTAGTCAGAACCGGTGGCCAATATCGGCCCTGCTCCATGCAGCTGCTGTGGAAATAATAATGAGAATGGCTGGATTAATGTGTAAATCCATCATCCTAAACTGCGGGTTAAGTGTTTTCCCTCAGCAATGTTCTTAGAGCTTTAACCGAAAGTGCCTTCTTGTGGTTAAACCTGCAATTAATCATCTTGATTCGTAGCTTAGCTACAGCTACTGCTACAACTACGATTAATAGTAAACGTGAAGATAGTAACAGAGTCTCTTGCCTGACTGTGTATCATACAGTTTTATACTTTTATTTAAGTCATTGGAGAAGAAACAGCCAAAGTTTTTAAATAATAAGCTCCTACATTATGTTTTTCATTCACCAGCATCTTGTTCAGATTTTCCATTCCACCATAAATCGTGCTGCAGCTCTGATGCCTGAGGTGCCAGAATGAACTGATGCACCATTTAAGGTGGAATGGGAAACTTAGCCAGCTAGCTATCAAGACATTAGCCCTACAAACGTTTTTTTTAATGTTTGTTATGAAGAAAAGGACCATAATACATCAAGACGGCATTAGACTGAGATAATAGGCGGTTATCGTAATTTATCATACATTCTCACATTTGTGGGTTTCTCTGGTCGCTTGCCATCTTGTCAGTTACATTCAGGTGCCTTAAATGTAGAACAAATGTTCCTAAAAAGAAGCTGAAGAAGCAAGTATCAGCCTTGCTACGTGCATTGTTTGAGGGGCGGCACAGTGGGTAGTGCTGTCAGCAAGAAGGGCCTGGGTTTGATTATCCGGCCAGGGCACCAGGGTCCTTTCTGAGTGGGTTTCTGAGTGGGTTCACCCACTTCTCCAGAAGGAGAAGGGTAGTGCTGTCAGCAAGAAGGGCCTGGGTTTGATTACCCGGCAGTGGACCAGGGTCCTTTCTGAGTGGGTTTCTGAGTGGGTTCACCCACTTCTCCAGAACGAGAAGGGTAGCGCTTGCAGCAAGAAGGGTCTGAGTTCGATTCCCTGGCCAGGGGACCAGGGTCCTTTCTGGGTGGGTTTCTCAGTGGGTTCACCCACTTCTCCAGAAGGAGAAGGATAGCGCTTGCAGCAAGAAGGGTCTGAGTTCGATTCCCTGGCCAGGGGACCAGGGTCCTTTCTGAGTGGGTTTCTCAGTGGGTTTACCCACTTCTCCAGAAGGAGAAGGGTAGTGCTTGCAGCAAGAAGGGTCTGTGTTCGATTCCCCGGCCAGGGGACCAGGGTCCTTTCTGAGTGGGTTTCTCAGTGGGTTCACCCACTTCTCCAGAAAGAAGAAAGGTAGTGCTCGCAGCAAGAAGGGCCTGGGTTCAATTCCCTGGCCGGGGGACCAGGATCTTTTATGAGTGGGTTCTCTGGTTTCCTTCCACAGTCCAATGACATGCAGACCAATTAGACATGGTAAATTGTCCCTATTGTGAGTGAAGGTGTCTGTGTGTCCTGTCCTGTATCCTCTCCACCCAATGACAGCTAAGATAGTCTCCAGCACCCCCTGCGACCCAGAAGGAGAAGCGGCTTAGGAGGTGTGTGTGCGTGCATCATTTAAGCCCAGCAGCTGTGCTTTAAATTGTGTGGAGGTTTTATGATGATTGGACCAATAGAAATGCTCCAAAATTGCTTCAAATAAAATCCCTTTACATCAACTTAGATTGCAAGCAAAGAACGTTATAGGGCTTCTTCTGTAAAGTTACTATTTTGGCGATACTTGGTTTTCTTTGGACAGTGACAACATGCAGAGCTAAGAGGTGTTTTGTAAATGTCACAGAAAAACTCCATAAATGTGTCTTTAATCAGGAAATATGTAAAAAGCTATTTAGTTTAATGTGAACTTACGCTAAAGACAGCAGAGCTACAATCAGCCACCAGGGCCGCTGGACTGTCTCCCTGTGCACTTCTAATCCTTTCCTGTTTTCTGTTCACTGTCCTAAAACGTGGTTTGGGACGCAGCAGAAGGAATTCCATTCCATTCATTTCCGTTCAGGATTCACTGAATGTGCTGTGTGAATGTGGATGTTTGTCTATTTGAATGTATATGTATATACTTTTTGTGTTCAGGAGTGTGGATACGGTGTGGGGGTCTCTGCTGTGGGGGTCTCCACTGTGTGTGTGCAGTGCGAGGAGCGCTGGTTTAAAGGTGAATGGGGTTCTCACTCCTGCCGGATGTGTCAAACCTGCAGACGCCTCAACAGAAAGGAAGTTACACCCTGCACACGCACACACAACGCAGCGTGTGGAAACTGCCTGCCCGGGTATGCACACACACACACACACACACACACACACACACACACACTCTAAATGTGTGTATTGTTGACTCCAGAGGCACTTACTTCCCTTTGAATTCAGGTCTTGATTTTTTTTTGGCAGGGAGGGTTGAAGAGGTCACTACATTACATTACAATTACAGACTGTAGTCCATCTGTTTCTCTGATACTTTGTTAGCCCCCTTTTACCCTGTTCTTCAGTGGTCAGGACCCCCATGGACCCCCACAGAGCAGGTACTATTTGGGTGGTGGGTCATTCTCAACACTGCAGTAACACTGACGTGGTGGTGGTGTGTTAGTGTGTGTTGTGCTGGTACGAGTGGATCAGACACAGCAGTGCTGCTGGAGTTTTTAAACCCTGTGTCCACTCACTGTCCACTCTATTAGACACTCCTACCTGGTCGGTCCACCTTGTAGATGTAAAGTCAGAGACGACAGCTCATCTGCTGCTGCACAGTTTGTGTTGGTCATCCTCTAGTCCTTCATCAGTGGTCACAGGACGCTGCCCACAGGACGCTGCCCACAGGACGCTGCCCACAGGACGCTGGTGGCTGGAGATTTTTGGTTAGTGGACTGTTCTCAGTCCAGCAGCGACACTGAGGTGTTTAAACACTCCAGCAGCTCTGCTTGTCACTTTGTTATAATATCACTATAATACCATCTTCCACTAATGTCTGTAGAAGCAGTCTGCAGGCCGAGGGGCTCGGCTTTATACACCTGTGGCCATGGAAGTGACTGGAACACCTGAATTCAGTGATTTGGATGGGGGAGTGAAAACCTTTGGGAATATAGTGTAGACACTGGTCAGGTATGGCTGATCGGTGTATATTTCGCCGTTGTCGGAAGAAAAATCTCCAAAATGGTAACATTCCAGGAGAAGGCAAGAACATACTTTACTTTTAATGTGAGTCGATGGAACCAGAATTTTGGGCCTTTTGGGCCGTTTTCTTTGGTTCATTCATCATGAAATTTACACACAATACCAAATCATTTCCAATAAGCGTTTCCAAATTATGTACAAAACTGAAAAACGACACCGTATATATATACACACACACACACACACACACACACACACACTTTATATAATACTTAATGATGACTAGAGAATTAGAACTGACATAAGCACGGCTGTTGTTGTTTATTGTTTATTTTGGTCCTTGTTTATAGTTTTAAAGAGAGAGTCTTAAATTAATATGAAAGACAAAACAAAAATACATTGAGTAGAAAGCTTCATTGAGTAGAAAGCTTCATTGAGTTGAAAGCTTATTTTTCGTCCCCTTTTTTCCTAACATGTTCTAATAGATAAGAGTTGGTGGATCAGCCAAGTCCCAGCACCTATAACTTTTCCACAAATGTCAAAAAAGATGAGTTTGTCCTCTGCTTTGTCACGGATAGTGATAGCATCTCCAAAAGCAGCTCAACCTGGGCTCTAAACATCTGCAATAAGTGAGGAAGCACTCGCAGTTCCAGCTCCTGAGTGATGATGCTCCCTACGCTGCTTTCACTTTTCCAAAGTGGAGACTAGCCTGTCTGTTTTCACCCTCTGCCTGTTTTGTGTGGAGTAAAGGAGGTTTTTTCTGTGTGTGTTTGTTTCCTCTGTGGCACAAACTTAAAATGGGTCCAAATGTTTCACCAACAGAAAAGCCTTGACAGCCAATAGAACACTGTGGGCTTAAGGTCAGCAGGTCCAGTGCCAAGCATGGTCTACGGGGTATAACACCCCCCCCCCCCCGCATTGCGATGGAGCTCCTGTTACGGGGCGGTAGGGAGGCAGACCCAAGTGCGGAGAGGAACCAGTGAGAAAGGGTCTTAAATGAGTTTGTTGAGGTGATGGAGTGTGACCTGGGTCATTGTGCCCATTGGGGTGAGGCGACTCAGAGCCAGGCTTGAACCGTTGATGTACTGAACAGGGTCCCGAGGAGTTTCCACTGTGCCACCGGGAAGCACAGGCAAAAACGTGAAAAACACAAACGAAAATTGAAAAATGGCGGGAAAGGGCAAACAAAGGGGATGCTGATAGAAGTGAGCTCAAATGAAGGCCGAGATAGAAATGTAAAATAAAAGATCAATCAGAATATAAAAACACTTCCTCTGTGGTGATGAGCGGAAGTTGGTTTTATGTTTTTATTACCCGTTTCGTTCTTTGTAGAACAAAAACTTTGTTTGGCTTGGAGCCGTTTCTTGTTTACGCCTTCTTTTTGTCTTTTAAGTAGTCTTGGGCCGATTTCTCCCTTATGTTTTTCCAGCCTTTTCTTTTTGTTTAATCACCAACCTGGGCTGAGCACCGTACCGGTCACCCCTCTACACAGGCCTGACAAAGGGCCAGCTGATTGCCATGGCCTTAAGTAGAGGTGTCCACAGGTGTGCCAGTTTGGGCCTGATTTGGGCCTGAGGGCTCCTGGGAATTGGCGTTCCCTGAACCTGTGATGCCTCACCCAACTTGTGGGCCCTTACAGCTCCATCCAGTACTTCTGGGATGAGTTGGAGTGCTCAATAATGCAAAAAACGTAGGTTTTTTGGGTTGTTTAGACTGTCTGTTTACACGGACCTCATCCATAAGGGGGGCTTTCCCTGCTTGCTGTGTATCTAGTGAGTTTAATGGCTTTCCTTATTGAGGGGTGGGACTTTCTCCATAAACAAACATTGAGCGTTGTTGCTTTCCCTCCTTCATAACTTCACTGTCCAGAACTGATCATCCAAGTTCAGTACCTGGCCACACTAATACTGTTGTGGCTGAATGCAATCAAATCTTCACAGCAGTGTTTCAACATTCTACCAACTTTTGGGGAATAGTGTTTGGATTTGATTCACTTTTACACGATTCTGAATTGTAATAAAACCTATTAACAATTTAAATAAACGATCTGCTCATGCAGTGGGACACAGAGAGTAATACAGCAGGTTTTTGGATTTTTTTGTTTGAAAATAACCAGAGAATTTTCATTTGGCCAAAACATGCACTTAGTACTGAGTTTACCCTTATTAATAATTTAATGATGAATATTAATTATTAATCAATGAATGATGAATATTCATCTCTTAATTTGACCTTTTATCCTGTTTCCCTGCCAAGATTCTACAGTAAAAGACGATTGGACGGACTCCAGGATTGGGAGTGTCTGCCCTGTGGCCCCGCCCCCTTCAGAAACACACAGTGTAGTAAGGAGACACTCTCTGTCTCTCTCTCTGTCTCCCTCTCTCTGTCCCCCTCTCTGTCTCCCTCTCTCTGTCCCCCCCTCTCTCTCTCTCTGCTGTCTCTCTCTCTCTGCTGTCTCCCTCTCTGTCCCTCTCTCTCTGTCTCCCTCTCTGTCCCTCTCTCTCTGTCTCCCTCTCTCTGTCCCCCTCTCTGTCTCCCTCTCTGTCCCTCTCTCTCTGTCTCCCTCTCTCTGTCCCCCTCTCTGTCTCCCTCTCTCTGTCTCCCGCTCTCTGATGTCTCCCTCTCTCTGCTGTCTCCTTCTCTCTGTCTCCCTCTCTCTGTCTCTCTCTGTCCCCCTCTATCTGTCTCTGTCTCCCTCTCTCTGCTGTCTTCCTCTCTCTGTCTGTTTGTCTCTGTCTGTTTTCCTAAAGGTGCAACTGAATGTGTTGTTTGGCAGGAAGTGAAGGGGGTGAATTAGGAAACGTCTGGAGCTCGGAGGCCCCGCCCCACAATGTCGCTGTCATGACGACTGCCTGTGTGGCAGCAGTTGCCATGGTGACCTTTTTGTTTGTCATTGTGGTTTTAATGTACAAAGGATTCAGCTCATTCAGAAACATGTTCAGAGGTGAGACACACACACCCCTACACACACACACACACACACACACACGTATATATATCACTGCTGTCAGAACAAAACCTCACATCTCTGAAATGGTCATTTTACAAGAGAATGAAAAAACCTACTTTACTTTTAAAGGAAGTCAATGGAACCAGACTTTTTTCAAAGTCATTTTAGGCCGTTTCTTTTGGTCCATTCATCATGAAATTTACAAACTACGTCAAGAGCAGCAGGCACTTTCACATTGTGTCAAAAACTGAAAAATGACCAAAATGGAGATACGAGGTTTTCTTAGAGCAGCGATGTACAAACGGACACTCACGTAAACACATACATACACAGTCTCTTATACTTTCCCGTGTAGTACATTAAACTTAATGGAAGTCTTCTCCCAGGCTGTTTATCATCGCCTGGCCTCGGTCACCGTGACCTCGCAGCTTCCTCTGTTTCCACTGCAACTGAGCACAGAGTGACCCAGTCAGCCGATGTTGAGGCTTCGGGTAAGAGCGTCCCGTCTGAATTGTGAAAGATTTTACAACAGCATTTCAAAGGAAATAATGTGCATTATTGGAAACATGTTTAATATAAACATACACTACTGTTTAGAATCTCAGTCTATATGCAGAATTTAGGGAAACGTCTAAAAATATAATACAAAACTAGATGAATATATAAAATTGTATTAGAATAATGTTAGTGCTGTACTTCAAAGCTTTGAGCTAATAACACAAAGCTGTAAAACAAAGAAATGTATGTATGTATATTAAAAAAAATCACTGTGGTCTGAAGAAAACCTCGTATCTCCATTTTTGCCGTTTTTCAGTTTTTGACATAATTTGAAAATGCCTTTTGCCCTTTACATTGTCCGTAAATTTCATGATGATGCGACCAAAAGAAACGGCCCAGAATGACTTGGTAAATATTCTGGTTCCATTGACTTTCATTAAAAGTAAAGTAGGTTTTTTCCTTCTCCTGTAAACTCACCGTTTTGGAGATACAAGGTTTTCTTCCGACAATTATCATCATCATCATCATCATTATCACTGTTCTTTTGCAGAATCATGCCTCGAGTCCTCGACCTGCCCTGGTTTCGTCTCTATGGCGACAACCCCTAGCCCCTGCCCAGCTCACTGTACCGCATCTGAGTCGCTGCGTCTGCAAAGCAGCTCCAACTGCAGTGACACGTCTGGGGTCGTCTCCCAGGCAGCCGGGTCACCTGACATCCCTTCAGGCCTGAGCTGGTCCATGAGTTCATGTACGGCCCAAAATGTCGTTCATTATTTAGTCCGTTTTTATCATAATTAACACAGGAACAGTGAAAGCACTTGCCAGGTTTTGCTGAGTGCAGTGACTCACTTTTTTCATGGTATCAATTTAAAAACAATCAACGAGGGCCAATAAACACAAGGAATATAGGCTAATGACATTCATATTCATGCTTTGGCTGGTGCTTTGATACACATATGATTTATATGGCCAAAAGTATGTGGACAGATCCCCTAATTAATGAGTTAAGCTACTTTAGCCACACTCAATATTTGTACCTCCCGTATATTTCGTACTTTTCCTAGTTTCTATTTATCATATCTGTACAGTACTTGCTGGTGGCCTAAAGGACTGCAGATTATAATGAAATAAAATGATGCAACCTCCTTAGTCAAAGTCTAGCAGTAGTGAAGAGCTCTGAGACTTTTAGGCCCAACCCCATTTCTCATTTTTCCCCTACCGCTTGTTTTTGAGTGTTGCACCTTGGAACTGAGTTGCAGGGCAGTGGTTGAAATCTTCCTCTGTGAAGTGGTACCCTCTAATAAAAAGAGCATCAACAGCTACTAGCGCCGCTCTGTAGGCGACCCTGCCCGTCTGCAGGGACAGCAGAGGAGGGGAAAGTTCAGTTCCTCACTGCTGGGCTTTAGTTACATTTAGGGCACCATATGGTTTCAAAGAGGGGGGCAATTATTTATCATCACCCACCGTAAATTCTTCAGTGATATGAAGCTGAAGTCAGATATTCACCAGATTCTTGTTAGAATTTTCCCGTTCCGCCTTAAATGGAGGTTGAAGGTGAAACAGAAAATTTCTAGCTACTGAGACATCAGCAAACTACTAGCAACTTTCTATGCTTGTTATGAAGAAAAGGACCGTGATGTACTGAAACGACATTAAACGAAGGCAATATGATGGTTATCGTAATCTTTTAAAGGAGAAAATTCTCACATTTGTGGATTTCTTTGGTGGCTGGATGGGGCCTTAGAGTGGTACTGTAACAGAATGACACCTTTGAGGTCAGTTCATCAAATTTCTGACCTGCTAAAGCTGCCCTGGACAACTGTAAGTGTTGTTACTGTGAAGGCTACACAAACTCACCAAATGTCATCTGTTTGCTTTTAAACTCATTAAAGTGTTAACTCAACTGTCTGGAGATCATGAATTGGATCGCAGGTGATGCCCCAGTCTTTCATATCCATATATATGAGATCATAATTGTGCTGCCTCCTTCTGATTGGGCAGAATGGTACTCCCCCAATTACTCAATACGCTGCTAGGCAACATAGGCTGGTGCTGATGCAACACTTGGCATTTAGCATTCTGCTCCAAGATCGTTGAACTCCATAGATTTCGTGTTTAGCTGCAGTTTGAAAAGATGTGGTGAAGCTTCACGTGTCTCATGTCTTGTTAGCGTCATGTAATAAAAGGAGACGAAGCTAGCTGGTGGGATTTGGACACGAGTAACTAGCACTTAGTTTTGTTTTCTGAACATATCACCGTTTTTCACCTTTGCAGATGACCTGACCAGCAGGGGGCGGCATTGTGCAGTGGAGCAGGAGTCGGCCTGGGGTTATCACGCTCCCATAGAGTGCTCCGAGCTGGACTTGAAAACCTCCTTATCTCTGGATCTCCAGGCGTCTACACAAACAGAGGATGGGCTTCCCTCCACCACGCACTCCGTCCAGTGCGGAGAGAGAGAAACAGGGGGAGGAGGCGGAGGAGAGAAGGGAGGCATGAAAGATGGAGAGAGTGTTGGAGAGAGGAGGAGCAGTTGTGGAGACGCTGCTGCTGCCAGAAGTGTCACCCTGGTAATTAGTGTTTTTCAGGATACACACTCTCACACGGCCCTGCGTCCTCAGACACACACACAGACACACACACACATACACACACAAACACACACATGTGTTAGATGTTCACTCAGTAAACTCACTCATGTTGCGCAAACTAGGAGAGTAATAATATATATATATATATATATATATAATGTGTGGTAACGAATAACCGACTCTAAATGTAGGTATTGTGATATAAACCGAGTCCGTTCTACAGTTTCTCATTAGACTGAATGAATAACCGACTCTAAATGTAGGTATTGTGATATAAACCGAGTCTGTTATACAGTTTCTCATTAGACTGAATGAATAACCGACTCTAAATGTAGGTATTGTGATATAAACCGAGTCCGTACTACAGTTTCTCATTAGACTGAATGAATAACCGACTCTAAATGTAGGTATTGTGATATAAACCGAGTCCGTTCTACAGTTTCTCATTAGGCTGAATGAATAACCGACTCTAAATGTAGGTATTGTGATATAAACCGAGTCCGTTCTACAGTTTCTCATTAGACTGAATGAATAACCGGCTCTAAATGTAGGTATTGTGATATAAACCGAGTCCGTTCTACAGTTTCTCATTAGACTGAATGAATAACCGGCTCTAAATGTAGGTATTGTGATATAAACCGAGTCTGTTCTACAGTTTCTCATTAGGCTGAATGAATAACCGACTCTAAATGTAGGTATTGTGATATAAACCGAGTCCGTTCTACAGTTTCTCATTAGACTGAATGAATAACCGGCTCTAAATGTAGGTATTGTGATATAAACCGAGTCTGTTCTACAGTTTCTCATTAGACTGAATGAATAACCGACTCTAAATGTAGGTACTGTGATATAAACCGAGTCCGTTCTACAGTTTCTCATTAAGCTGAATGAATAACCGGCTCTAAATGTAGGTATTGTGATATAAACCGAGTCCGTTCTACAGTTTCTCATTAGGCTGAATGAATAACCGACTCTAAATGTAGGTATTGTGATATAAACCGAGTCCGTTCTACAGTTTCTCATTAGGCTGAATGAATAACCGACTCTAAATGTAGGTATTGTGATATAAACCGAGTCTGTTCTACAGTTTCTCATTAGGCTGAATGAATAACCGGCTCTAAATGTAGGTATTGTGATATAAACCGAGTCTGTTCTACAGTTTCTCATTAGGCTGAATGAATAACCGACTCTAAATGTAGGTATTGTGATATAAACCGAGTCTGTTCTACAGTTTCTCATTAGACTGAATGAATAACCGACTCTAAATGTAGGTATTGTGATATAAACCGAGTCTGTTCTACAGTTTCTCATTAGACTGAATGAATAACCGTCTCTAAATGTAGGTATTGTGATATAAACCGAGTCCGTTCTACAGTTTCTCATTAGGCTGAATGAATAACCGTCTCTAAATGTAGGTATTGTGATATAAACCGAGTCCGTTCTACAGTTTCTCATTAGACTGAATGAATAACCGACTCTAAATGTAGGTACTGTGATATAAACCGAGTCCGTTCTACAGTTTCTCATTAAGCTGAATGAATAACCGGCTCTAAATGTAGGTATTGTGATATAAACCAAGTCCGTTCTACAGTTTCTCATTAGACTGAATGAATAACCGACTCTAAATGTAGGTATTGTGATATAAACCGAGTCCGTTCTACAGTTTCTCATTAGGCTGAATGAATAACCGACTCTAAATGTAGGTATTGTGATATAAACCGAGTCCGTTCTACAGTTTCTCATTAGACTGAATGAATAACCGACTCTAAATGTAGGTATTGTGATATAAACCGAGTCTGTTCTACAGTTTCTCATTAGGCTGAATGAATAACCGACTCTAAATGTAGGTATTGTGATATAAACCGAGTCCGTTCTACAGTTTCTCATTAGGCTGAATGAATAACCGGCTCTAAATGTAGGTATTGTGATATAAACCGAGTCCGTTCTATAGTTTCTCATTAGGCTGAATGAATAACCGACTCTAAATGTAGGTATTGTGATATAAACCGAGTCTGTTCTACAGTTTCTCATTAGACTGAATGAATAACCGACTCTAAATGTAGGTATTGTGATATAAACCGAGTCAGTTCTACAGTTTCTCATTAGACTGAATGAATAACCGACTCTAAATGTAGGTATTGTGATATAAACCGAGTCTGTTCTACAGTTTCTCATTAGACTGAATGAATAACCGACTCTAAATGTAGGTATTGTGATATAAACCGAGTCCGTTCTACAGTTTCTCATTAGGCTGAATGAATAACCGTCTCTAAATGTAGGTATTGTGATATAAACCGAGTCCGTTCTACAGTTTCTCATTAGGCTGAATGAATAACCGGCTCTAAATGTAGGTATTGTGATATAAACCGAGTCTGTTCTGGTTGTGTGAATGAGGTTTTGTTAACATCAAGGACCTAAAAGTGAAAAAAAAAAAAGTAATATTAAACAAAGCGTCATTTCACTTTAAGAACAAAAACTAATTCAATCCAAACCCCTTAAAATATTCGATTTATTATATACTGAAGCTTATTATTCATCAACTACAGGGACGTCTATGCAAACTGACTGAGTGGTGGGCCCTGGACATTTAGGGATACAGGAGGTCTATAAAGGAGTAATATAAACCTTTTTTACCTTAAGTCATGTTGTGCTATTTCCTTTGGTCCGTTTGGCACAAGTTTGACATAGCTGATAAACAAAAATAAACAAACAAACACAAAAAAAGGACAAAAATGGATATTTAAGTTTTTGCTCTGACAGTGATGACTCATCACTCCTATGGAAGATTGACATCTTCAAACTTCCTGAAGTTTTGTGTCTATATTTCTACTGGATCATTCTCAGTACTGCAGTATCACTGACGTGGTGGTGCTGTGTTAGTGTGTGTTGTGCTGGTACGAGGGGATCAGATCAGTTTTAAACACTGTGTCCACTCACTGTCCACTCTATTAGACACTCCTACCTTGTCGGTCCACCTTGTAGATGTAAAGTCAGAGACGACAGCTCATCTGCTGCTGCACAGTTTGTGTTGGTCATCCTCTAGTCCTTCATCAGTGGTCACAGGACGCTGCCCACTGGACGCTGCCCACAGGACGCTGCTGGCTGGATATTTTTGGTTGGTGGACTATTCTCAGTCCAGCAGCGACACTGAGGTGTTTAAAAACTCCAGCAGCACTGCTGTCTGATCCACTCAGACCAGCACAACACACACTAACACCCCACCACCACGTCAGTGTTACTGCAGTGCTGAGAATGACCCACCACCCAAACAGTACCTGCTCTGTGAGGGTCCATGGGGGTCCTGACCACTGAAGAACAGGGTAACAGAGTATCAGAGAAACAGATGGACTACAGTCTGTAACTGTAGAACTACAGAGTGGAACTATACGGTCAGCGGAGCTGATAAAGTGGACAGTGAGTATAATGTTCTGGTCAGTGTAGGCATAACATCATGACCACCTCCTTGTTTTTATGCTGATTGTCCATTTTATCAGCTCCACACTGAAATTTACTTCCAGAAACATCTCATATCATCTTGTGATTATGTTCCCGGGCTGTTCATAACTGCTTAAGCGCTGCTCGCTGCTGATGCGTCTGTAATAAAGTCCTTATGCAAGCAGCTTTCAATGGAAGACGTCTGTAAACTTCACCCTCTTTCAGCAGTGATGAGAGTGCTGGTGTAAAACTTGTGCTGACAGCTCTCCCAGCTTCTACTCATGACTCACAACAGCTCAGTGACTGACAGATGGATGGGACTGAGTGTGAAAGTTTCTTTGGGTGGGTGGTTGAGAGACAGAGAGAGAGTTAAAGTTTTATTGGAGCTGGATTAGTTTACCTCCTGGTTTGTTCTGTAAGTACAGGCTTTATTCACACAGTCAGACAGTAACAATGATAGTGATTTTAATCCAGTATGAATCTGCAGTGTGTGTAGTTTTACAGTCTGACTGTAATAATTGTGGAGTGATTTTAATCCAGTATGAATCTGCAGTGTGTAGTTTTACAGTCTGACTGTAATAATTGTGGAGTGATTTTAATCCAGTATGAATCTGCAGTGTGTAGTTTTACAGTCTGACTGTAATAATTGTGGAGTGATTTCAATCCAGTATGAATCTGCAGTGTGTAGTTTTACAGTCTGACGGTAATAATTGTGGAGTGATTTTAATCCAGTATGAATCTGCAGTGTGTAGTTTTACAGTCTGACGGTAATAATTGTGGAGAGATTTTAATCCAGTATGAATCTGCAGTGTGTAGTTTTACAGTCTGACGGTAATAATTGTGGAGAGATTTTAATCCAGTATGAATCTGCAGTGTGTAGTTTTACAGTCTGACGGTAATAATTGTGGAGTGATTTTAATCCAGTATGAATCTGCAGTGTGTGTAGTTTTACAGTCTGACTGTAATAATTGTGGAGTGATTTTAATCCAGTATGAATCTGCAGTGTGTGTAGTTTTACAGTCTGACTGTAATAATTGTGGAGTGATTTTAATCCAGTATGAATCTGCAGTGTGTAGTTTTACAGTCTGACGGTAATAATTGTGGAGTGATTTTAATCCAGTATGAATCTGAAGTGTGTGTAGTTTTACAGTCTGACTGTAATAATTGTGGAGAGATTTTAATCCAGTATGAATCTGCAGTGTGTAGTTTTACAGTCTGACTGTAATAATTGTGGAGAGATTTTAATCCAGTATGAATCTGCAGTGTGTAGTTTTACAGTCTGACTGTAATAATTGTGGAGAGATTTTAATCCAGTGTGAATCTGCAGTGTGTAGTTTTACAGTCTGACTGTAATAATTGTGGAGTGATTTTAAAATCACACTGCAGATTCATACTGGATTAAAATCACTTTCCTAATGATTTAGATTACAGATAAAACTTATTTAGCTCCACTTCTGCTTAAGTCATTGTCTTGTTGAATTTCAGGAATGCATGTAGGCTCTCTTCCTCCCTGGCTGGTGAAATCTCTGGCGCTGAAGCTGGACCCTGTGTTTCCCGGAGTAAACAACTACCAGAAGGTGGCGCTGCAGCTGGGAATACCGTCTGACATTTTGTCCGCACTTCAGGGTTTTGAGCATCTGTTTTATTTCCTGTCGTCCACCACTCTGCTAACTGTTCCGGATTTACTGCAGGCGCTCGGAAAAGTCCAGAGAGTTGACGCCCTGCTGCTAATCAGCCAATATGCTACAAACATGGCTAACGGTTTTAGCCAAAGCTCCAGAATCAGAAGCGTCGACGCCGGCCGTAGCGCTGAGGGGGCAAACGCTGCCCTTAAGACACAACAAGCTAGCTGTTCAAATGGCTGAGTAACTGTAGTTTTTAACCCTTTACTTTCAAATCTCCACAAGCGTCTGACTGTGCTACGTGCTAGCGGGCTGCAGGCTAAATATGCTGGGCCTCCAGCATAATGCTAACGCATTCAGCCAATCACAGCCCGCTAAAAAGTCACTCTTTAGCACCTTTAGCTCATCCTCCCAACTGGAGATACATTGAAACACATTATATCTGTTTGTTAAGCTAAGAGAGCAACGAAGCCAGACGGTGAGGAACTCGAGCGAAACCGGTTTCAGGAATTTGGGTCAGCATTAAAAGCTTCATGCTAATGTTTAGAGCTAGAATCGCTAACATCAACACTAGCAGGGTGAGACATGGTTTCACAAACCCCACACTCGTCACACTGGGAGGCAACCAGTCGCTAATCTCGCCCTCTTGAAAGCGCGTTCGATGCTGCTGTTTTGCTGTCGAGCCTCTGACAAAAATATCCGCTGCAGTTCTCGAAGTTTCGTAGTTTAAATTCGCATTTTTTGCACAATGATGTTAGAAGTGAGAATGAAATGCCAGTAACAATAAAAAGTCAAGAGGGACCGGGGACTTCAGACAACCCTGTGTCGATTGGTTGGAGGAATTTGTTGTTAGTCAAGGGATCTCAATCTTGGCTCACCTGGAGACCACTGGCCAGGTGGTCTTCTCTAAAGAGGGTCGACGTGAAAAAGTTTTACCTAACATAAACTAAAATATGGGTATTTTTTCCAAGTATGAATTATAACTATGAAAGGTAAATATAATAGGTGAATAAATATAATATTGTTCAGTGAAGTCAAGTAAACTTACACTTTACAGTACAATTACACTCACTGGCCACTTTATTAGGTACACCTTGCTAGTAAAAGGTTTTGTTAAAGGAACACAGTGGCTATTTTAACATTTGGGCTTCGACCTCTGTTTATGTTGGAGAATCAGACACAACGTCTGAGAGTAAGTCAACCATCAGATGAAAATAGGGAAGTGTTTTGAGACCCCTGATAGTTTGAGACCCCAGATTTTGACGGTTTCATTATTTGCACAGCATTGAGGCAATAAAAACTTGTCATTTGTCGCTAAATGGCAGCTACAAATCACCACTATTGTGAACGTGGGGTAAATGTCTGGGAACAAACGTCTGAATTCTTTGTCCTTTAGTTACTTCTGGAGTTTTCTGTATTTGTGTTGAATGGTATTCATTTATAACCACCAGTCTAGACAGATGTTCAGGCATTAAAAGAGGTCTGAAATGGACGAGCTTCAGGTCAGATTTAACGGTTTATGATCAGTTGTTCTAGTTTACACTATTGCTTTTACTTCCTGTGAGTAAACAAAACACCACTTTACACACCTTTTAGCTTCATGGCCCTACATTATTTTTTCATATTGAAAGTGAAAATGTAGTTTTCTTTGCTTGTATATTTGTTTTTTACTGCTGACAGTTGTTTACTTTGCTATTACCAGTTTACAATTCACTAATAATTAACATGCATCATTAACGAATTAGTAAACAAGGTCATTCAGAGTGGTTTGGTGCTCCGCTTTAGAGAACCTACCTGAATCAGAACCGTTCACAGTGGTGGTGATGGGAACCAGACGTCCCCCTCTAAAAGAGTACCAAAATACCAAAGACTGAGACGCGGTTTTATGAGAGTTTAGAGAAGGTTTTGGCCTTAAACTCCATTCATGGTGGAGGGATACGTCACACGCAGGGCGCTGTGCGGCAAAAATAGTCCCCAAAGAAAACTGATCATTCCAGATTTTCCACTATTTTCCATCACCAACATTCCACATAAAACTCAGAAGACCCGTGTAGGTTCACTGGTGGTTCTGGATAGTAAATAAAGTGCCTATATTTGTGTTGTAGTCATGGCGACGTCTGGTTCCCATCACCACCACTGTAATGAACCACTCTGAATCACTCAGTTTACATCTCAAGCGCTCTATTAAAATCATCTGGTGCTAAATGTCCAACAGAAATGGGAGTTTTGTTTGTTTCTTCAGCCGAAGGACACAGTCTGGAATTGTGGGCTTTTGTTGAAAGTTGCTATTTTTGTACGGTTTTGTAAACTAGAACCATTTGTGTGCGTTTGACTGATGTGAATGTCTAGTTTTCTCTGCGTTCTTTAAAGTGATGACTACTGTTAACATCTCACCTCCTGTCGTTTCATAAACACCTGTTAACACTCTGATGTTCTGCTGTTCCTCTGCTCAGCATTTTAATGGGTTTCGAGATGCTTCACCATGCGCTCTTAAATATGATGGCTCTTTAAGGGTTTTTAGTAAAGAAAAGGGTTCTATATTGAACCACGGACACTCGAAGAACCCTCTGCAGGATTAACAGCTTCTTTGCTTGGTGAAAAGCCTCTTCAGATCGATGGGGAATGTGATGTCGATGCTTTAATATAGAACTATTTTGAAAAGGGTTCTATATAGCACCAATAAGGGTTCTTCTGTTGTGACGATATCAAGCCTGTAACAACAGAAGAACCCTTTTTTGGTGCTTTACAGAGCCCTTCATCGATCCGAAGAGTCCTTTCATGATGCAAAGAACCCTTTGATCGTGTAGAGGGCTCTTTGAGTGTTTGTGATTCTATATAGAACCATTTTCGTTACTAAAGAACCCTTGAAAAAGCGTTTGTTTGTTGTCAAGCCTGTAACAACAGAAGAACCCTTTTTGGTGCCATACAGAGCCCTTTTCAAAAAGGTGTCATATAGAACCATAGAAAACACATCATCTATCTGAAGAACCCTTTGCAAAGAACTATTTGATCAAGCAGAGGGTTCTTTGAATGTCCATGGTTCTATATAGAACACTTTTCAAAAAAAGTCCCATGCAGAACCATATAGAACACATTTTCCATCAATCTGAAGAACCAATTCATGGTGCAAAGAACTCTGTCATCATGCAGAGGGTTCTTTGAGTGTTTCTGGTTCTATATAGAACCATTTGCTTCACTAAAAAATGCTTTTTAAGAGTGTGTAGAACCTTTTTAAACAGGGTTCTACTTAGCACCAGAAAGGGTTCTATTTCTATGATGTCGAGCCTGTAACAACAGAAGAACCCTATTTGGTGCTATACAGAGCTTCAAAAAGGTGTCATATAGGACCACAGAAAACATCAATCTGAAGAACCGTTTCAGGATGCAAAGAACCCTTTGATCATGGAGAGCGTTCTTTGAGTTTTTGTCTTTCTATATAGAACCCTTTTCAAAAAAAGTCCCATACAGAACCATATAGAACACATTCTCCATCAATCTGAAGAATGTGTTGTTTGAGTGTTTGTGGTTCTGTATGGAACCACTTTCTTTACTAAAGAACCCTTGAAAAAAGGGTTCTTTTGTTGTTGTGATGTCAAACCTGTAACAGTAGAGGAGCCCTTTATGGCGCTGTATAGAACCCTGTTCAAAAAGGTTCTATAAAACCATATAAAACACACTCTCCATCAGTCTGAGGAGCCTCTTCATGATGCAAACAACCCTTTCATCATGCAGAGGGTTCTTTGAGTGTTCATGGTTCTATATAGAACCCTCGAAGAGCTCTTTTATAAGAGGGTAGCAAACTCTAAATGTGGGTCTCTGGACGGAGCAGAAGCGTTTAAAGAAAAAGAAGCATGTTTGATGCTTGTGGAACGTTTCCCAGCCTGGTTAATGTTCCACTATAAGACCACAACGTGTTTGTTACGCTGTTTGAGCGACAGATACATTTTACAGTAAATTGACCTGAATGTTTACTGTGTGAATTACAGCTCATACATGCAGCGCCCTCTAGTGTCCATTGGGCAGTCCTACCTGCAATAACTCAGTTACAGCCACAGATTTCACGCACTGAATGCTCATTAGGTTATCAGAATTCCATAGGAACAGAAATAAATATATATACATATACACACCGGTCAGGTAGAACATCATGACCACCTCCTCATTTCTACCCTCACTGTCCACTTTATCAGCTCCACTGACCGTATAGCTGCACTCTGTAGTTCTACAGTTACAGACTGTAGTCCATCTGTTTCTCTGATACTCTGTTACCCTGTTCTTCAGTGGTCAGGACCCCCACGGACCCCCACAGAGCAGGTACTGTTTGGGTGGTGGATCATTCTCAGCACTGCAGTAACACCGAAATGGTGGTGGTGTGTTAGTGTGTGTTGCGCTGGTCTGAGTGGATCAGACACAGCAGTGCTGCTGGAGCTTTTGACTTGTACAGTTGACTTGCACTCTATGGCTGTTTGGACCGCAAAGGGTGGTCTCTCATTTCTGCACAGCCCTTTATATTCATATCTGAATGAGTTGTGTACTCACTTTGGTAGGTAGTCTGCGCTGATCTATGACATCCAGAATCCATTTGTGGGAAGATGTAACACAGTGGCCTCCAACTCTTTCTGCAGATCCTAGTTCCAGCCACACCTGCTCCAGCTAATCAGCCTCTTCCCACGTCCCTGATTGGCTGGATCAGATGCATTAGCCTTGGGTAAGGGGACCGGGCATCTTACTGGAAACAGGTTGGAGCTAATCTCTGCAGGAAGGCAGCTTAGCAGGTCCAGGGATGGAGATCACAGATGTAATGAATCAAAGTGGACAGTAGAGGGCACTACAGACCCAGAATCAGCTCTGAGACCTTTCCTGTTCTTCCTGTTACTATGGAATAATAAAATATATCTAAATATAAGTATCCATATTCAGTCACAGTACGTCTCTCCACACCCACACATACTTTCTAAATAACAGCTACTGAACAATGAACTCCGGCTTTAATTGTGACAGGCAGGGGTGGTAGACCAGCGGCAAGGGACCAGCTCACATCATTTGCATGTAAATGACAGAAATTATGAATGTCATAACAAACAACAATCACATTTCACACTGAGCCTCACATGCAGCCACGAGGAGATGCGGCATGGTCCATTTAGGAAAGCCTGAGGGTGCAGAAAAGGCTTCGGTTGGACGCTGAGCCGGACGGTAATTGATTTTCTGTTTCAATCATCCGGCCGAAATTGAGCCGAGAGGTGGAATAAGGTGGTCTGTGTGAGTGTGAGCGCCTACATGGGAGGATCACTGTTGATGTGATTCTAGTTCATTTCTTTGAAGAGTCCACAGCAGTTCTTCGGACTGCTGACCAGGAACGGTCATTTCATTGTACTGAACATAATACACTTGAAAGAAGCACTTTGGGTTCCTTGTAGCTGTGCTTCCAAAACCACTTCTCATTTTTGGGTTGCGTAGGGAAACAGCAAAAATGTGGTCCATCAAGGGGTCCCTGAGGACCATCGCCCTAAACAGGCCCATTTCTGTAAAAGTAGAATTTCATGACTCTATGAAAGTTAAAGCTTTTTCCTAGAACCATACCTCCATACCAAGAACCATTGAGGAACCTCTCTTTATACCTCTTATTCTGAGAGCTACAGTACAGTGCGTGTGCAGTTTATCCATCAAACCACAGGCATGTTTTACATGCTTAAATATGACACCTTGGAATAAATGATCATAAATAATAATAACAATATTAACAATAAACAGTGTGTTGTGATTGTTCTGCCAGTTTTCTTAACCATTTCCAAATCTCTCCTTGAGGAAGCCCAGTTTCGAGAGTTACCGTCCAGTACCTGCTTTATCTACACTCTTGAAAAAGATGGTTCTAGAAGGGTTCTGTAGTGAAAACAATGGTTCTAAATAGAGCCATGAACTGTCCCAGAACCATTTGCATGCTTTGCATGGTGAAATTGGTTTTCAGACTGATGGAGAATGTGTTGTGTGTGGTCCTATATAGCAACAAAAAGGGTTCTTCTGTTGTTACAAGCTTGACATAAGACTAGAAGAGCTAAAACAACCCTGGACACAACCCTTTTCAGCTCCTCAGTCAGGGGACGGGGGCAGTTGTGGGCTGGAGGTTAGGAAACCAGAACTGTGGCCGGAAGGTTGTCGGTTCGATCCCCTGAGACGACAGTATGTGACTGAAGTGCCCTCAATCAAGGCACCTAACCCCCAACTGTGCTCTGGATAGGGCTGCCCACCACTCTGGGTAAGTGTGCTCACTGCCCCCTAGTGTGTGTTCTAGTAGTTCTAAATCTGATTACGGTCATAATACCAACACTGGTCCTACCCATAATCCTGGTCCTAAATCTGACCATGGCCATAATTCTAACACTGGCCCTAAACCTAATGCTGGTTCTTAATCTGACTATGATCATAATTTTAACTTTAGTTATAATTCTAATCCTAGTCTTTAGTCTCACCATGGTTATATTTCTAACACTAGTCCTAAACCTGATCCTTGTATTCATTCTAGTTCTAGTCCGTAATCTGGCCATGATCATTATACCACTAGTCCTAAAACCTAATCCTTCCATTCATTCAAATCCTAGTCCGTAATTTGGCCATGATCATTATTGTACCACTAGTCCTAAACCTAATTCTGGACCTCATTCTAATCCTAGTCCCAGATCCTAAATCTGATCCCGGTCTTACATCTGTAGATCATCTACAACCAGGTAAGAATAGTATTAAAAATGGAATAAAATGAATAAAAAACAGCCTAAAATAAACAGGAATGAAACTAGTTAAATCAGAATTTTAAAGCCCTCAGACTTTGACTGTGAGGCTCCTTTGAAAATGCAAAGGACAAATTTGCGGTGCGGAATAAAACTGAAACCTAAACTGAAATCTAAATTGAAGCCTAAGCTGTAACCTAAACTAAAACCTAAACTGAAACTTAAACTGTAACCTAAACTAAAACCTAAACTAAGACCTAATCTAAAACTTAAACTGAAACCCAAACTAAAACCTAAACTGAAACCTAAGCTTAAATCTTAACTGAAACCTAAACTAAAACCTAAACTAAAAACTAAACTAAAACTTTATATAAAACCTAAACTAAAACCTAAACTAAAAACTAAACTAAAACTTTATATAAAACCTAAACTAAACCTATCATCAGGCCCTTTATGTTCCGGCACTACAGAACAATCCAGCTGCTTCTCAGCTGTCAGGACAGGATCAGGTTCACTTACTCCTGCACAGCTGATGCTCACAGCAGCTTCGCTCCACACGGCGGATACAGACGGAATCCTCATTCCGAAACCCGGCTGCGTGGATCGCGACAGGAAACTCTTCACACTCATGCATAATTTATACATGTTAAAGTAAAAGCTGTGGTGGATGAAGTCGTGTGACGTGAATGACAACCAACCAGTCCAACTGCCAACCTGCCTGTTTCACAGCTGCCACGCAAAACACTCAACACAGGCTTATATTTCTAATTTATTTACTTTTATATTTACAAGTTTATTTATTCTTTTTCACACGAGGAAGAGAAAAGACAGAAATGCCATAACCAGAAAGAGTCGTGTGATAGAAACGCTACAAAACACAGTTTCTAGTCAGTCACTGAGTACAAATGATTCCAGCATCAGCAAAAAAGCAGAAAGCATATTTAACAGAAATTAGGGACCCGTTTTCAGTGTTTACCAAAAGACAAAATGATGCGATTTATTATTATTTCAACCTCAGATTCCACAGCATTTGCTCACTTTCTGTGAAGAACATATCGGTGCTGTCCAATGAAAAACATGTAAGTCCATTTTTACTTTTCTGCATCGTTTGAGGTCAGCAGTTGTCCTTTACATCGCGTGGAAATTTTAGGATAATTGGAATAGAAATGCTCCAAAATTGCTTAGGATAAAAACTTTTTCCATTAACTTACATTGAAAGTAAAGAACGTTATTGCTCTCTCCTGTAAAGTTACTATTTTGGAGAAACCCTACGCTGAGAACCCTATCCTCATCTTAAATCTGACCATGGACCTAACACCAGTCCTAAACCTAAACCTAGTCCTAAGTCTAACCATGGTCAAAATTCTAACACAGGTCCTAAACGTAAATCTAATCCTAATCCTAGCCATAAATCTGACCATAGTCATAATTCTAAGACTCATTTTAACCCACTCTTGGTCCTAATTCTAATCCTAGTCCTAAATCTGACTACGGTCATGATGCTGACACTGGTCCTAAGCCTAATTCTGTCACTAACACTAATCCTAGGCCTAAACCTGACCATTGTCATGATTCTAACACTCGTCCTAAACCCAATCTTGGTCCTAATTATCTGCCTCTTTCTAAATCTGACCATGGTCAAAATTCTAACATTAATCATAATTCTAAGACAGGTGCTAAACCTAATTCTGGTCTTAATTCAAATTCTAGCTGAAATCTGACCATGGTCATGACGCTAACACTCATCCTAAAACCAGTCTTGGCCCTCATTCTAGTCCTCAACCTAAATCTGACCATGATTATAATTCTAACACTTGCCCTAAACCTAATCTTGTTCCAAAGCCTAATCCTGGTCCTAAATCTGACCATGGTCATAATTCTAACACCTGTTAAAGACATTTGCCCACAACATTCACTTACTCACTGCTCACTGTGGCGAGGCAGGTCATGCTTAAAACTGCAGTTTGATCATTGAAAACTATGCGCAAAAGTGGCACAATGTTACACTTTATTTATTTAGCTATTTTTAACTTTATCTGCTGGGCAAAACAACTTAGTTTGCCGCTTAGCTTCCATTATTTTAGAAGCACAGTGCACATTGGGAACATTGTGGTTGATTTAAGTACCCAACATCCATCGTTAAGCTAAAATAAAGTCCAAAATAAAGCTGTGGATTTTTATAAATAAAACATTTTGTGTATTTTTTTTATGTTTCAACATTTCACCAAGAACCCAGCACTCTTTTAATGAAACCTAAAACGGACTTGATTATGTGCTTTCTGACGCTGTATCACATAAACATGGACCAAAACGTGTTAGCAAAGCTAAAAACAGTAGCAGCGTGAATTATCTCCACGTGATTAGATAACAGTGAGTCATACAGTATCAGACACCATGCAGTCAAGTCTATTAGAGCACTAAGGCATAGTTTTGAGGCGAGTATGTGATGATTTAGCCCCACAGTTAGCACCACGCTAATAAAGCTTCCTTCACATGTTAGCCACATTAGCCTCATAGCTCCAGTGCAAAAACTAAAGGAGCAAATTTCAAACACCAAACAAGTCTCGACTGATGGGACGTAAAGGGGGTTAGCGCTGAGTAATTGGGCTGGGAAAACTGTCTTGGTTCAGTGTTCGCACATTCAGTGCTAAGAGCTAATGACTTCCAGGAGAGCACCAACAAATAATGTCACCCTTGTCAGAGACGTTTCTGACAGATAAGTAAAAGTTAAAACGCAATCAGCGCATAATCCTATCAAGATGCCAGACTTTTCCTCAAATTGCCTCCGTTTTGCATGATGAATAGAGAGAGAGCGAGAGAGCGAGAGAGAGACATAAGGAGAGACTTGGAAGAGATTTCTCCATTTGCCAGGCTTTTCCACCACTTCCCTATGGATTATGAAGAATGGATGCTGTGGATGTCAAGCGTCTTTGTTGAAGCCTAAACTTCAGCAAACATATATACACTGATTTAGTTATTAGGAAAAAAGAAAGGACACAGAGATTCCCATGTATATATATATATATTATATTTGAATTGTCATTTGAAAAACAACCACCTTTCAGCAACTAGTTTTGGCTGTGTTCAAACACTTAGATACTGTATGTCCAACACACCACAGACAGATAACCACAAATTAAGCCTGAAAAAATCTGTTTATTGTTTATGCCAGTTTCAAAATAATAAAAATAATAAATAATAATTATTAGTATTACTCATAGTTTTGCGGCACAGTGGCACGGTGGGTAGCGCTGCAGCCTCAGAGCAAGAAGGACTTGGGTTCAATTCCCCAGCTGGTGAAGTTTGCATGTTCCCCCCGTGTCTGCGTGTATATTGTAAATATCTGCTGTCACTGAGTTTGTAAAGACCTCAGCTCACGGCCTACTCAACCTCTACTGTGACAATATAGAGACCCCAGCTAGTGGCCAAGTCAATCTCTACTGTGATGATGTAAAGACTCCAGTTCTTGGCCTAGTCAACCTCCACTGGGACAATGTAGAGACCCCAGCTAGTGGCCAAGTCAATCTCCAATGTGATGATGTAAGGACCCCAGTTCATGGCCTAGTCAACCTCCACTGGGACAATATAGAGACCCCAGCTAGTGGCCAAGTCAATCTCCAATGTGATGATGTAAGGACCCCAGTTCATGGCCTAGTCAACCTCCACTGGGACAATGTAAAGACCTCAGCTCACGACCTAGTCAAACTCCACTTTGACAATGTAGAGACCCCAGCTAGTGGCCAAGTCAATCTCCTCTATGATGATGTAAGGACCCCAGTTCAAAGCCTAGTCAGCTTCCACTGTGACGATGTAAAGACCCCAGCTCACGGCCTTGTCAACCTCCACTGTGACGATGTAAAGACCCCAGCTCACGGCCTTGTCAACCACCACTGTGACGATGTAAGGACCTCAGTTTGTTGCCAAGTCAATCTTCACTGTGAACCACTGTGAACTCCAGTAATGTGAAAAGTGATCCAGGATCCTAGTCAGCCTCTACTGTGACGATGTAAGGACCCCAGTTCATGGCTTAGTCAACCTCCACTGAGATAATTTAAAGACTTCAGCTCGCAGCCTCGTCAGCGTCCACTGTGACGATGTAAGGACCCCAGTTTATGGGTTAGTCAACCTCCACTATGACAATTTAAAGACCCCAACTCGTGGCCTAGTCAACCTCCACTGTGACAATGTAAAGACCTCAGCTAGTGGCCAAGTCAAACTAAGGGCCCCAGTTCGTGGCCAAGTTAACCTCCTCTGTGACAATGTAAACACCCCAGCTTGTGGCCCAATCAGACTTCACTGTGACAATACAAAGACCCCAGATTGTGGTCTAGTCAAACTGTGCTGTCGTGATGCAGAGTCCCTCAAGACTTAATCAAACTCGACTACAGCCGAGAGAAGTATTCTGGTTCGTGGGCCACTCAAACACTGCTTTACCTACTTGTCAATGAAATGCTTTAACCTGCACCCTAAGCAGTGTGACCTGCTTTTTTAAAAGCAAGAGGTCTGGTGCTGTTTAAAAAGGCATCATCCAAACACCCCCTAATGCTGTTTCTGAACCTTGGGGTAAACATCACACACCCACAATGTTTACTACTCTGATTATGGTTCATTTTTAGCACAGAAAACTGTCACCAGTTTAAACGGTAGTGTCTGTTCTGCTCTATTATGTGACATGATGGAATGACAGAAAGAGGTTTAGTTGACGTAAGATGCCAGTTTATTAGAAACTCCTGCCTTGTACCAGAATTCAGTTGCCATTGAAAACACTTACTACTATAGGTGCACTTATAATAGGCTTACAGTAACGATGCATTTACATATAAGTATTGAAAAACATCATTGCTATTTGCCTCATGGCAGATTTGCTGAAGTGTTACTAGCGCAACAGTTGTGCTGTATGTGTAGGGAACGCATGCCAGCGTTTCTCAGTACATCACATTATGTGTTTTCATCTCGTATATGACTAGAAAAGATGGGAAATAAGTGGGAAAGTATTTCAAAATCTGGAATAATATGTTTTCTTTGGGGACTATTTTGCGTGCATGTATCCCTCCACCATGAACAGACATTAGACCAAAATCTTCTAAGCCAAACCACTGTGCATGACTTGGTTTATGTCTTTAAGGATATACAAATATATTTACATTCATCTGCACTTTATATATATATATATATATATATATATATTACTAACTTTATATTTATAACTTTATATTTATATACTATGTGCAATACCAGAGCTGCTACATACCAATAAAACCAAGACTTCAGCTTGCAGCCTTGTCAACCTCCACTATGATGAAGTAAGGGCCCCAGTTTGTGCCCTAGTCAACTTGCACTGTGACAATGTAAGGACCCCAGTTCATGACCTAGTCAGCCTACACTGTGACGATGTAAGGACCCCAGTTCATGGCCTAGTCAGCCTACACTGTGACGATGTAAGGACCCCAGTTCATGACCTAGTCAGCCTACACTATGACGATGTAAGGACACCAGTTCATGACCTAGTCAGCCTCCACTGTGACGATGTAAGGACCCCAGTTCATGGCCTAGTCAGCCTACACTGTGACGATGTAAGGACCCCAGTTCATGACCTAGTCAGCCTACACTGTGACGATGTAAGGACCCCAGTTCATGGCCTAGTCAGCCTACAATGTGACGATGTAAGGACCCCAGTTCATGACCTAGTCAGCCTCCACTGTGACGATGTAAGGACCCCAGTTCATGGCCTAGTCAGCCTACACTGTGACGATGTAAGGACCCCAGTTCATGGCCTAGTCAGCCTACACTATGACGATGTAAGGACACCAGTTCATGGCCTAGTCAGCCTACACTATGACGATGTAAGGACCCCAGTTCATGGCCTAGTCAGCCTACACTGTGATGATGTAAGGACCCCAGTTCATGACCTAGTCAGCCTCCACTGTGACGATGTAAGGACCCCAGTTCATGACCAAGTCAGCCTACACTGTGACGATGTAAGGACCCCAGTTCATGACCAAGTCAGCCTACACTGTGATGATGTAAGGACCCCAGTTCATGGCCTAGTCAGCCTACACTGTGATGATGTAAGGACCCCAGTTCATGACCAAGTCAGCCTACACTATGACGATGTAAAGACCCCAGTTCATGACCTGGTCAACCTCCACTGTGACTATGTAAAGACCCCAGCTAGTGGCCAAGGACGATGTAAATAAAAAATACTACTGTTCACATACGTGCAATACCAGAGCAGCTACGTTCTTTTATATCCACCCTTTTTATTTAACTTATTACATTTTTTCTACGTTTATTTTGAATTATTTTATAGTTTCATTTCCAATTTTTTCTACTTGTTTTTAGTCATTTTAAATTATATAGTCTTTCTTTTAATATCTTACATTTTATATTTTACATTAGTCTATATTTTTGCTTTTTTCCTAGTTTAATCTTTTTTGTTCATGCACCGTTATTATTGCTACCCACTTTCATTGTACCCTGTGCAATGACAATAAAGAACTTTGAACTGAATTGAAACTTGAATTAACACCTTAATTTTGTTGAAAATCGCTGGCAAGCACCTATCTGCTGTAAGCACTTATCTGCTGAATGTGGGAGAAGGTGAAGAGACTGAATAACTTAGTGTTAATGGAGTCCTGATAAAAAGGAACAAAGTTGGATGCTTTCAGGCTTTTCAAGGTCCATACTTTCCTAAAATGACATCAGTGAGAGGTTCAATTCAAGGGCTCAATTTTGCTGGGCTGTTTTAAACGTTTTGAACAATCATCCTCATTATTTCCATTTTAGCGGTCTCACAAGCACTTAACCACAATCTGCCCATGTAATCGTAAAGCCACCTTCACTGGCCATTGAACACTGTCACAGTCCAATTGAAGACCATTACCCTTCCCTATAATAAAATCTTACAGACACAGTTACGTACATGAATTGTAAAAGCATCAGGCGATCTTTTACATCTCACATTTGGTGTGTATTCCTCCATCCTTCTCCTTATCCATGCATTTTCTTCTCGCGTCCTGATAGAAAAGATCAGTCTCAATTTAAAGGTGACCGTCACTGTCCAGTTAAAGTGCATTATCCTCCCTTATATTAAAGTCTTACAGACATGATTACGTTAATGAAGCATTTGAGAAGGGTACATGAATGGCATTTTTTTGCCATTACAACCACCCGTTTTTATGAAAATATCTGAAAAATGGTTGAATTACATCAATGAATAGGCTAATTTGAGAAGAATAGATTGTCTCTCCTTTAAAAAACAGAGGTGTTAGCTTGAGTTTTTGACTTGAACACCAAAAATGTGGACTTTGACTTGAATTTCAGACATAATCTTAAATTTGAACACCAGTGACGTAGAGTTTGATTTGAACACCAATGACAGTCTTTGACTTGAACAGTAATGACTTTGACTTGAACACCAATGATGTAGACATGAACACCAATGACTTTGACTTGAACACCAATGACTTTGACTTGAACACCAATGATGTAGATTTGAACACCAAGGACTTTGACTTGAACACCAATGTTGTAGACTTGAACACCAAGGACTTTGATTTGAACACCAATGATGTAGACTTTGTCTTAAAAAATAGACATTTTGATAAAACCTCTGGTGCCACAGCATCTCACCATTGATGGATCGTTTCTGCTGTGTCTGAAAGACTGTGGGTGAATGAAATAACCACTAGTTGAGCAATTTGAATTCTCAGGAATGCAGGGCGCCTTTCTCAGCTGCTGTCAAAGGATCTTAAGAAATGAAACAGCCTTCAGTGACACAACAGCAGAAAACTGGAGCTGTCATCATTTGCATTTGAGGCTCAACATCAAACACAAGGATTTCTAAACACTGATATACAGCCGAGAATGCTGATTTGGGGGCCGCATTAACAAAACACAGGTGGAGATGATCTTGGCAAGTGAAATTATATTAACCCTTGTGTTGGGGTCTGTGGGACCTGCGGTTATTAAAAGTGTGGAGGTTCTGTGTCCCTTCACTCTGTCCACCTCCTATATAGTCTGCTGGGGAGACCTCAAATCCAGAGAAGACAACACATCCCAATAAGCCCAGCTTCTGCAGCCGTCCTGAGCCGGATTCAGGAGGAGGCTGGAGTCCCTTCAGCCCTTAGAACAACCATCAGAAGCTGAAGTCCGTGTGAGATGTTGTTGCATATATTATGTCTGACTTTACCCTGATGGTGTGGATAGCAGTATTGTTTATAGACATGAACTAACAGAGGTAAATTGTGAATATGAACCATACATGCTGTCTTTATTGCTTGTAATTGGGATAAAGTAAACGTGGTGTTTATGGCTATGCTGATTTAATTGATTTATTCATTTAAAAACATAATGATGTGGTGGGTCCACTGGACCGGCAAGCATTGGCTGAGTTACATAAATATGAACACCACACAAGAGTTGAGGAACAAATGACATGAACATTCCTTTAACTGTATAATACTAGTGTAAAAGTCCAACAGTGTACCTTAAGTAAGTTTCTCCCAGGAGAAGGGTGAGCGTTTGTACATCATCACAACTCGACAATTAAAACAGAACAATGCAATTTAAAGGCCAGGAGTCAAGAAAAAGAGTGGGAAGTCTATTCAACCAAGCATAACTGCAACAGAACATGGTACAGTTAAGGAACACTTAACTAAAGGTGTACTCTGAAGGTGCCACCCCAGCAACGTTTACATTTTCGGCATTTGGCTGACGCTCTTTTCCAGAGAGACTTACAATTTGATCATTTTATACAGGAAGGTCAAGGTGGTGTTAGGAGTCTTGCCCAAGGACTCTTATTGGCATAGTGTGGGGTGCTGCTCTGGTGGGGGATTGAACCCCAGTCTACATTGTAGAAGGCAGAGATGTTGCCCACTACACCAACCAACCACCAACAGTTTAGTACCTTTTTTCAGAGAGTGCATATCCACACACTGCTGGTGTCTCCAAAGTGTGAAGAGGGGTCTTGTAACCTGTATTTTCCCTCAAGTGTTAATTTTTCTGTATTTTTCCACTCCTGACTAATGCCTGGCTCACACTACAGCAGCGTTTGTGGACCCCCTGCCTCTGCACTTTTAGTGATTTAGTGTTTTCCCTGCTCCAGCCACTCAGCTCATTTACAGCCTGTTATTGAGTTAAAGTGGCTAAACACTGATGTTCTTACAGATTTGTAAGATCCTAATCAATGTAGAAAACATAAGCGACCCCACACATAAGGACATATTTCACCAATTTTGCCCCCACACACTACAACATTTGTCCAGAACTGTCTCAGGACTATTTCCACCAAATTGCATGCTGCTATGCCATGCTGAGACCAGGTCTATTGACTTTTGTATTATGTTGCCGATCCAGCAGCTAGGTCTCATTCATGCAAGACGTCAACAGTGTTTCAACCACAGGTATTTTAACCAGCTTTGAGCCCCTTAAAACGTTACACGGGGGCAAGTTTATCCACTTCTTATCCACTTCTTAGAAGAGGTTCTTAGAGCTGTCTCAGTGCTGTGATGTGGCCTGAATCCAGATTGGAATTTTTCATATATATGGTTCTTATGTAGATATGAACTAAGTTGTTGGGTCACATCTTTTACTAAGATCTTCGATGTAAATGGTAAAATAGAAACAGGCCTGTAATTAGACAAAACGGCGACATCAAGATTTGGTTTCTTGATCAGAGGTTTGATAACTGCTAGTTTAAAAGCTTTGGGTACATGGCCCAGACTAAGGGACGAGTTTACTATAGTTAAAAGAGGGTTTATAATAACTGACAGTACTTCTTTGAGTAATTTTGAGGGAATTGC
>NC_051233.1:31775662-31810662 GCF_015220715.1 Pygocentrus nattereri | reverse complement strand
CTCATCATCGCTCCTCGTTACAAACACAGGCACTGCTAAAAGTTTGGGTGGGAAAATTTAGAAAATGCAAATCACTGCTTCAAGTTTGGTGTTAAAATGTAAAACACTGCTATGAATTTGCATAAAAAAAGTTAAAAAATGCCAAAAACTGCTTCATGTTTTGGTATGAAAAATGAATACATTTGGATAACTGCTTTGAGTTTGGATTAGAAATGTTTAAAAATGCCAAACACAACTTGGAGTTTTAGTGGGAACATTTTAAAAATGCCAAGTACTGCTTTGAGTTTTGGTGGGAAAAGTTGAAAAATGTCAGACTCCTTTGACACAGTGCTGCTTTATTTAAAGGCAAAATGCTTGTTTTGTGTTGGAACATTCAAATATCAGATCAGACAGATTCAGGTATGAGAACGTTCTGTGAAATATAGAAATACACAGAATCTCCAAAACAACAATGGTGCCCCATTATAACATATTTTGAACTGGACCACTGACCACTGTCAGTAGATTAACTCTAGACCACCTGCACAATTTATCAACCTCCATTCAGCTTTTCCAGTTATTTCACCAGTACTTGATTGCTGGCCTGATTTTGGCTGAATGGAAAACCATTGCAGATGGTGTTCTCCTGAAAAGTCCAGCGGCATTACAGTTGTTTTCTCATGAAAACCAGACCATCTGTCTCCGTCTCTCACATCCCATTCTTCTCCGCTTGAAGCTTTCTTCGTGCTCATTTTTTGCCTGAGCTGGTGTCATAACAAGTGTCTATTATTTTGTCAATGTTTGAAACAGGCTGGGAATTTTGTTTTGCTGCTAGAAAAGCCCAGAGATGATTGCTTCTTCTGGAAGGCCAAGAAATTGAAGTGAAAGAGAAAAGAAATGATAGAAAAGTGGTTTTGATTGAACTCACCCACTCTATTGATCTTGCTCCCCAAATCCATTCTGATATCTTAGACCGTTTGCGTTGATGTAGAAATGAGTGTCTCTAAACAGATTCGCTACCTAAGCTGTAGAGAATAGCATCATACTCCTCACCGTGTAGACAGACTCTGACCACTCTGGCGTACGTTGTTCCAGCAAAGCACAAGGAGGCAGCAGAATCAGAACAGAAGATACACTTTAAATCTAAAAATAGTTCCATCAATTTGCTTTGTAGTCCATGAAGTTATTGAATAATTAGCCAAGCCTGAGATGTAAGAGGTTAATTCTGAACCTGAACAGCCCGGCAGCTGGTTAGTCATGTGCCTTTAATTGCTACGGCGAGTTAACATGGCGAAAAAGAGGAAAGTTCAAAAATGCCAAACACTGCTTTGAGTTTGAGTGAGGAAAGTTCAAAAATGCCAAACGCTGCTTTGAGTTTGGGTGAGGAAAGTTCAAAAAAGCCAAACACTGCTTTGAGTTTGGGTGAGGAAAGTTCAAAAATGCCAAACACTGCTTTGAGTTTGGGTGAGGAAAGTTCAAAAAAGCCAAACACGGCTTTGAGTTTGAGTGAGGAAAGTTCAAAAATGCCAAACACGGCTTTGAGGTAAAAAGTCAGCTGGTTTAGTACATGTCTTTGTAAAATAGGCTTTAGTTGTTGGTCAGGCTAAGGTCAACATCAGAAAACTAAAACAATGCAGGGCTTGGAAAACACAAAGAACTCAAAACAAGAAAAACTAGATTAAAGGGAGCTGGCATTCTTTTAAAACTGACAGGCCAGAAAAAACTGACACCTTCATCCATAGGTGGTGATGCAACTGCAATGATTTTGGAACGTGGGAATTGGTGGTCACCAGTTAGGTGGTCCTTTGCAGTGAGATAGGCTGAGAGGCATTATATGAGTCTCCAACACCTCTGGATTAAAACAATCCATGGGCCAGAGGTCAGGGAGCCGGCCCTGTGACCGGAAGGTTGCCCGTTCGATCCCCAGTGCCGACGGTCTGTGACTGAGGTGTCCTTGAGCGAGACACCTAACCCCCAATCGCTCCCCAGGCGCTGTGGATAGGGCTGCCCACCGCTCTGGGCAAGTGTGCTCACTGCCCCCTAGTGTGTGTGTTCACTAGTGTGTATGTGGTGTTTCACTTCACGGATGGGTTAAAGGTGGAGGTGGAATTTCGGTTGTGGGATTAAAAAAGTATCACTTCAATAAATGATCACTCCGCCTGTAACGTAGCAGCGAAATCAAGCTGTTAAAAATAACAGCCATGAATTTATTCAGAAGTGATAAGCCTGTTGTTTATGTATGTCATATTGCATCCTGTTCCATCCTAAATCATGTGTTTGAACCAGCCGCCTTTCACCAAAACACAAACGAGACAAAAACGATTAAGAAATTAATCCACGGTGGAGGGAATCTATAAGCTGATTAGCCTGCCGTTTTGTCTTGACCAGCAGGCTTGGTGTATCCACTGTAAACACCGTGTAAACATCTGTGATGCATTCGTTCATTTAGTAGTATTTATATGCAGCAACACAAGATCAAAGCTGTTTTTCTTTGAGAAGGATAAACAAATCTACCGGTTGATTAGTTACAGTGGGTTGCAAAAGTATTCATACCCCTTGAACTTTTCCATATTTTGTCACATTACAACCACAAACATAAATATATTTCACTGGAATTTAATGTGAAAGACCAACACAAAGTGGTATACAATTGTGAAGTGGAAAGAAAATTATACATAAATCAAAACATTTTTTACAAATAAGAAACTAATAAGTGCGACGGGCAAAAGTATTCAGCCCCCCTGAGTCAATACTTTGTGGAGCCACCTTTTGCTGCAATTACAGCTGCAAGTCTTTTAGGGTATGTCTCCACCAGCTTTGCACATCTAGTGACTGAAATTCTTGCCCATTCCTCCTTGCAAAACAGCTCAAGCTCAGTCAGATTGGATGGAGAGCGTTTGTGAACAGCAGTTTTGAGATCTTGCCACAAATTCTCAATTGGGTTTAGGTCTGGACTCTGACTGGGCCATTCTAACACATGAATATTCTTTTTTTTAAACCACTCCATTGTAGCTCTGGCTTTATGTTTAGGGTCGTTGTCCTGCTGGAAGGTGAACCTCCGCCCCAGTCTCAAATCTTTTGCTGACTCCAACAGGTTTTCTTCCAAGATTGCCCTGTATTTGGCTCCATCCATCTTCCCATCAACTTTGACCAACTTCCCGGTCCCTGCTGAAGAGAAGCACCCCCAGAGCATGATGCTGCCACCACCATATTTGACAGTGGGGATGGTGTTTTCAGAGTGATGTGCAGTGTTATTTCTCCGCCACGCATAGCGTTTTGCTTTGTGGCCAAAAAGTTCTATTTTGGTCTCGTCTGACCAAAGCACCTTCTTCCACATGTTTGCTGTGTCCTCAACATGGCTTCTGGCAAACTGCAAACGGGACTTCTTATGGTTTTCTTTTAACAATGGCTTTCTCCTTGCCACTCTTCCATAAAGACCACATTTGTGTAGTGCACGACTAATTGTTGTCCTGTGGACAGTTTCCCCCACCTGAGCTGTGGCTCTCTGCATTTCATCCAGAGTCACCATGGGCCTCTTGGCTGCCTCTCTGATCAGTGATCTCCTTGTTCGGCCTGTAAGTTTAGGTGGACGGCCTTGTCTTGGCAGGTTTACTGTGGTGCCATACTCTTTCCATTTCCGGATGATGGATTGAACAGTGCTCCGTGAGATGTTCAAAGCTTGGGAAATCTTTTTATAACCTAAGCCTGCTTTAAACTTCTCCAAAACCATATTCCTAACCTGTCTGGTGTGTTCTTTGGACTTCATGATGCTGTTTGCTCCCCAATATTCTCTTAACCAACATCTGAGGCCGTCACGGAGCAGCTGTATTTGTACTGAGATTAGATTACACACAGGTGGACCCTTTTGAGTCATTAGCAGTCATCAGGCAACTTCTGAATGCAATTGGTTGCACTCAGGGAAAAGGGGGCTGAATACTTTTGCACGTCGCACTTATTAGTTTTTTATTTGTAAAAAATGTTTTGATTCATGTATAATTTTCTTTCCACTTCACAATTGTATACCACTTTGTGTTGGTCTTTCACATTAAATTCCAGTGAAATATATTTATGTTTGTGGTTGTAATGTGACAAAATATGGAAAAGTTCAAGGGGTATGAATACTTTTGCAACCCACTGTATTTATGTCACAACTGTCTCAAAATCTGATAATAAAAAAGAATAAGTGGTATAATTACAACATTACACTGGAGACGGGGCAGTGGTGTAAGATATGGGCCTTGTGTTCACGACGGCAGCAGAGCAGTGCTAATATCTCAGCGTGTAGCACCTCCTCTCCTGTCGGATTACATAAATATTTAATTCCAGTAAGACGGAGTCAGTTCTACAGTTTCTCGTTAGGCTGAATCAATAACCGACTCTAAATGTAGGTATTGTGATATAAACCGAGTCTGTTCTACAGTTTCTCGTTAGGCTGAATCAATAACCGACTCTAAATGTAGGTATTGTGATATAAACCGAGTCCGTTCTACAGTTTCTCATTAGGCTGAATGAATAACCGACTCTAAATGTAGGTATTGTGATATAAACCGAGTCCGTTCTACAGTTTCTCGTTAGACTGAATGAATAACCGACTCTAAATGTAGGTATTGTGATATAAACCGAGTCCGTTCTACAGTTTCTCATTAGACTGAATGAATAACCGACTCTAAATGTAGGTATTGTGATATAAACCGAGTCCGTTCTACAGTTTCTCATTAGACTGAATGAATAACCGACTCTAAATGTAGGTATTGTGATATAAACCGAGTCCGTTCTACAGTTTCTCATTAGGCTGAATGAATAACCGACTCTAAATGTAGGTATTGTGATATAAACCGAGTCCGTTCTACAGTTTCTCATTAGGCTGAATGAATAACCGACTCTAAATGTAGGTATTGTGATATAAACCGAGTCCGTTCTACAGTTTCTCATTAGACTGAATGAATAACCGACTCTAAATGTAGGTATTGTGATATAAACCGAGTCCGTTCTACAGTTTCTCATTAGACTGAATGAATAACCGACTCTAAATGTAGGTATTGTGATATAAACCGAGTCCGTTCTACAGTTTCTCATTAGGCTGAATGAATAACCGACTCTAAATGTAGGTATTGTGATATAAACCGAGTCCGTTCTACAGTTTCTCATTAGGCTGAATGAATAACCGACTCTAAATGTAGGTATTGTGATATAAACCGAGTCCGTTCTACAGTTTCTCATTAGGCTGAATGAATAACCGACTCTAAATGTAGGTATTGTGATATAAACCGAGTCCGTTCTACAGTTTCTCATTAGGCTGAATGAATAACCGACTCTAAATGTAGGTATTGTGATATAAACTGAGTCTCTCTCTCATTCTCTCTGTCTCATTCATTCTCTCAGTCTCTCACTCTCTAGCTCTGTCAATCTGCATTTCTCCCCATTTATTTTCCCTCTCTCTCTCTTTCTCTCCTCCCTTCTTGCTTTCTTTCTCTACTTCCCTCTTAAAAAAGATGGTTCTTAAGGGGTTCTTTAGTAAAGAAAGGGGTTTTGTATACAAAAACGAACACTCGACTAACATTTTCCACGATTAAAGGGTTCTTTGCACCATGAACCGGTTCCTCAGATTTATGGAGAATGTGCTGTACATGGTTCTATATAGAACTTTTTTGAAAATTGTTCTCTATAGCACCTAATGAGGTTCTTCTATTGTTATGATGCCAAGCTTTTGGGTACTATACAGAACCCTTTTCAAATTGCTTCTGTATAGAATCATCTACAGCACATTCTTTAGAACCCTTTCATCAAGGGTTCTTTGGGTATTCATGGCTTATATAGAACAAATTTTTACCAAAGAACCCTTGAAGAACCATCTTTTTTAGAGTCTACTGTTCTTTCTCTTTCTGTTTTTTCCCTCTCCGTGGAGTGGTGATTCTGCCTCTGCTGTGCTGTAGATTGATCGGTCAGTAGGGCAGGGATGGTGATCGTTTTGTCAGATAAACAACCAACTGAGCCTGCTGTGTTCAGTGAGCTTGGCTCTCAGCAGTTCTGTCTCAAGGGCTTTAGAGAAATGCTCTTACATTACGGCTCCATCTCTGAGCTAACAGCACAGAGCCGCTCAGAGAAATCAGACGGCAGTTCCTTCCAAACTCAAATGTAAATCACTGCAGCTGGAAACATGAAACGAATTTAACAGGTCAGGAGAAGATGTTTCATGTTCCTCTGTTTTTGTCCCTCTTTCTCAGTGACGGAAGAGTGCGAATGGTTTGCCTGCCCAGTTTTCCCCAACCGTCTGATCTCTTCTGGAAGTATCTGGACCTGACCACCTTTGTCCTGCTCTTCATGCTGCCCCTGGCGATAATCTCCATTGCGTACGCTGTGGTGGCGAAGAAGCTGTGGATGCGGAACGCCATCGGCGACGTGACTCTGGCCCAGAGCACGGCGCACCGGCGGAGGAAGAAGATGACCATGAAGATGCTGATGGCAGTGGTGGTGGTGTTCGCGGTCTGCTGGTTTCCGCTGAACTGCTACGTGGTGCTGCTGTCCAGCAAAGTCATCGAGGCCAATAACGCTGTGTACTTCACTTTCCACTGGCTGGCCATGAGCTCCACCTGCTACAACCCCTTCATCTACTGCTGGCTCAACCACAACTTCAGGGCCGAGCTCAGGTCGCTCCCGTTAATCGGACGCAGGGGGAAGGCCGTCGCCAACCAGGAGACCTGAAGGGGGCGCTGTCTCACTTTCGTCCGCTTACTTAACTCGGATTCGTCGGCCTGTCTGATCGGCGGAACATCAACAACGGTCTGATTGAGCATTCTGGGTTAGCAAGCACACTTTCCAAACGACCACTAGCTTGGGCAGTACTAATGTCAGCCAAGTTACTGATGGTATTTGTAATTATTTATTTAAAAGATGGTTCTTCAAAGGTTCTTTAGTAAAGAAAATATATACAGCCATGACTACTCAAAGAACAGTGTGCAAGCTTAAAAGGCTTTGTTCAGTCGTTCTTCAGATTGATGGAGATTGCATTCTGTTTAGCAAAAAAATTGGTCTGTAAAGAGAGAAGAACCACGAAAGCATGCACATTCTTTGAGTGTTCATGCTTCCACATAGAACCACTGTCTTTGCTGAAGAACCCATGAAGAATTGAGTGCACCGTACTGTTCAAAAGTCAGAGACCGCCCTTCATTTATTTCATTTCCAATCAGAACAGCCAATAAGTAGAGCTCCTTCACTTTTGAGGTAATATTTCTGTTTGATTTTTTTCTCGGTGAGGTTCTTCTTGACAGCTACACATCCTTTCAGACCCAAAGTGCTGTTGTCTTCAACTTATGTCGTCTAAATGTTTTCTCAAAGTAGAAAGGACGGACATTTGGATTTGAGCCTGGACGTCGGAAAGGGAGTGGGGTTTTATAGATAATAGAGACTGAAATTTGTCACTGAGGGTTACTCAGAACTCGAGAAACGAGTGCAAAACCAACTTCTAAAACTGAACTTTGAAGGTTTACAGACTTGCCTACTAGAAGGCTTAAAGTGAGTACCCTAAAAAGTATAGAAGCTGTGTTAAAAGTAATGAGTAGACAGACTAAAAACTGAAAAAAAATTGTTTTTCATGACACTGGAAAAAAAAGTTCTACTTAACGCCTGTTTTGAATTGAAATCAAATACAAATTTAGAGTGGTTTCTGGCTTTCATCTATTATTAGCTAACGATTATTAACTATCTATTAATTAGCTGATAAAATTATCCTGCCCATATTTTTATATTCCGAGGTGCTTTTTGGAATGATTCCTGGAAGAGCAGTCCATTCACATTCATTCCCTGCGATCATTCAAGGTGCTTTACAAAAGAGAAAATGCAAAGATCATTCGGATTAGTTTAAAAGGATAGAAACTAAAAACTGATTCCATTTAAGAGCAGTATAGTAGCTAAATGGGGGGTTCTCTCTTTTACTCCTAGTGAGACTCTGGCAGATGTATTGTGAACCAGCTGAAGCCATTTGATTGTCTTTATTGGGAGTCCAGTTAGGCGACCATTACAGTGATCAATCCTGCTAGAACTAAAGGCGTGGATGAGTTTCTCCAGGTCTACTTCAGACAGAAAATCACTGATCTAGTCGAAGTTTTTACAGTGATAACAAGCTGATTTGTCACGACTGCTTAAAACTTAAGGTCAGAGTCCATTAGTAAACCAAGGTTACACGCTAGTTCTGTGGATCTTAGGGTTTTGGAGTCCAGATCGGCAGCTGGACTGTGCCTCTCATTCCTATTCCCAAATAAAATAATTCTGTCCAGGTTTTCTCTTTAGTCAACTGTAGAAAGTTTTGTACCATCCAGTTAGCTATGTGCTCAAGGGCCTTACAGAGTGGGTGGAGGGGACCATGCAGGGGACCAACTCTCATGAGCTTGGAGTCTGAGGAGGAGGAGGGGGCAGGGGTACATTTTAAATAATTGCTGTGAATATTACATCTTTTTCCTTTATTTGGCCTTTTTGGTCATTTTATGGCTCTATAACGCATCTAGCTAACTAGATTAATATTGATAGCTACCTTATTTGCCAACTAGCTTACTGACTGGCAAATGTCTACATTCACACAAAATCATGGGTAGAGTCAAACAACGCTTATTCTTCTCCATCGAGAGTGAAAATAAGAGTAAAAACCCCCCATGTGGCCACTAGCATACACGCTAATAGCTGTAGCTTCTTATTAGTTTATATAACTTTTTTAAACTCTCCGCAAAAATGGAAATCAACATAGCATCAAAGTTCACATTCTGGTGCTCGCATAGGGGACGAGTAGTGCTGGGCAACTTCATCTTTACCTGGAAGAGTAAAGAACAAAAAGAAATCGCTAAATAGCCATCACTTAAAAAATGGGAAAAACAGGGAAAAACTGACAGATGCAGAAGATCCGTGCTAAAATCTGTGCTAATATGCCATTTTCAGTTGAGAAGTCAACCCTTAGAAGTCCAGAGTTAAAATGTTCACCTTTCCATGCATTTAGTTTAGTAATTTGATCATGTTAGTAATGATGTAATTATATAATGGGGCACATTCACACTAGATTTACATTCGGTATCGACAGGACTTCGTTCGTTTGTTTCTACGGATTGTGCAGTGGGGAAAAGAAACGGATTATCTTCCATTTGTTTAAAAAGATTTGGTTGCCTAAAGGAGACAGGAGCCAGAACTTCACTCATTGCTTAAGACTGAAATGAATTTCTGGCTGGATTAGTTTTTAGATTTAAAATATTAGTTGCAAAATGGGGACTGGAGGGAATCACTCATTAGATTTATTAAAGAATGATGCAACATAGGGACATAGAGTTCATCAAAAAGGTGTCAAAATTGGTTGCAGTGGGATTCTGGCTGGATTAGTTAAGAAAAAAAGTAAAAAACTTGTCATCCAATTCAAACCATTATCAAATGTCTCCTCTTTAACGTACACAAGTGTTTTGGATTGAAAGTTGGGAATCTGCACATTCCACAGTTTCTCAGATTGTTATTAGTAATTACCATAAAATGTAATATTTTTAAAAAATGTCTTTGCAACTTCTATAGAAGTCACGTATGCAGCTTTTAAACTGAAACAGGCAGAGAACTACACAGTCTAGTGCAGGTAACCTGTCCCAGAACAGTGCAGCACCTGAGGTCACCTGTGGATGTGAATTGGCCCATGTTTCTGTTGATGAGATTACCTGAGTGGATCTAAGAGACTGTGCTTACCTTCTCAGCGTCAAGTGAGCGACGTCTTGTAGCACAATGCTGATGACCAAATGAACGTTTTAGTGTTGATCAAATACAAACTTGTTTACAACAAAAAATCTCTGACTAATTAAAATGAGACTGCAATGGCTTATAGTGAGAGTCATATTCAGTTAGTTAAAAGAAGGCGTATATGAGAGAAATGAGTTTATTAGAGCGCTGTGCTTCAGACTGGACAGAGATTTTCACTGAAACAGGAAACACCTGGGACTAATGAGGGGTGGAACAGAACCAGGGAGGATATGCAGAACAACAACAACAACAACAACAACAACAACAACAACAACAACAACAACAACAACAACAAAAGCACATGGTGCAAGAAAACAAAGGCACATGGCTGCAACGGAGGGGAAGAAACAGATACTCTCAGAGGGACAAAAGGAGAATCTGTGACCCAATTTGTGCTCCAGTGCGTTGAGCTTGGAATGAGTGAAGTTACAAAACTCAATGTTTGCTCTAATTTAAGAATGTTCATAACTGTATGGGGTGAACTGGGTGGCAAGCGCTTCATTCAGATGTGTTCTTCTGTAGCTGCTGTTGTGAGGTTGGACAAGCTTTGCAGAATGCTGGTAAAAATCCCATTCAACTTAACGGAAAACTGTCATTTCTAAAAAAAAAAAAAATATATATAATATTTTAAGCCTGTGAATGGTCAAACTGTAAGTACGGATCTGTTTTTATTTATTTATTTGTATGTTTGTTTATGTCATGTAATCTATACAACACGGTAGACACAACGCGCACAAACCCTTGAGCCATACTCTTAAAAAGATGGTGCACTCTTAAAAAGATGGTTCGTCGAGGTTTCTTTGGTTCTACATAGAACCACTTGCTTGGTGAAATGGTACTTCGCAGTGATAGCACCAACAAAACGTTCTGCTATTGTAAGAATGTCAAGCTTGCAACAATAGCAGAACCATTTTTGGTGCCACACCGAACGACGTACAACACATTCTCCTTCAGTCTGAAGAAGCATTTCACTATGCAGAGAACCACTCAAGCATGCAAATGTTCTTCGAATGTTCATGGTTCTACATAGAACCATTGTTTCTACTAAATAAGCTTTGAAGAACCATGTGTAGCTGTAGGCTGCAGTGTTAACGTAGCTAGATGGCAGTGTTAAACTGAAGCTTCAGCTTTTTTAATTTGGATGTTTATACCTTAAAAACTTTAGCTGCAGTGTGACCTTTCACACCTTTACAAAATAAAAGTCATTTCAAATGGATAATCTGAGTTTGGATCTTCTAAATGTAGGTGTTGTGATATAAACGGGACGTTTTCTACAGTTTCTCATTATGTGTATATGGTGTATTAAATAAGCATTCATATTTTAAGCAAAATCCATTTTATCCAGTTGTGAATTTCTTTTTCCTTTGTTTTGAATACATCAATATCGCTTTGCAGTTGCTTCTGCGCTTCTCATCGAGTGAAATGTCATAAAGTCATGCGTGGGAAAAAAGCTATTTTATATACAGCGCAAACTTATCTGTGCATTTGTATGATTCCATAAAATAATGTGTTACAATGTGTTATATTTCTGTGTTATTGTCAATTAAAAAAAGGTTTTCTTCGATTTGAAGAGATTAGAAAAAAAGTCCAATAAATCACGTGTTTCAAAAGCCACATTGTCTTATTTGGGTTTTTTACAGTTCTAAGTTTACTGGAGTGTAGATTTAAAAGACTGATGCATCTCCTTGGATGGACCTGATAGAGGATGTGCATCAAAGCTGCTTTTCTTCACTGGAGAAACGAACAGCGTTTTCGTGCCGTATCATTTCAGTGCGAATGATTTAAGCACGTATTAAGTTGTATGCAAAACTTTGCATGCCCCCTCAAATTCCACATCCAGTTGATTCTCTAAGTGAAACGTGAACCCTTTACAGTAAGTACACATAAATATATGGCATTTCTTTTCAAGTTTCATTTTCCCAAGTTCAACATATCCAAAAAATAAAACAGAAAACAGAAATCCTGCCACAATATTTTTATCCAGGGTGTTAAATACAGCAAATTAAACAGTAATAGTGCATGAAAATGTTCATAACAATAAGTTACACATAGAAAATGTACATCATGTAATTTCACCAGGGGTGCATACTTTTGCATACTTTTATAAAGCTTTTTTTTAAAATACAGGGAGCAACAATGGAAATTTTCAAAAATCCTCATAATTTTTTTCATAGAGAAGTCCAGCTGGACATGACGGTGGCTACAGAATGACATGAACCTTGTACTGTTGTCCTCTAAATGACTCCTTGAAAATCAGACTGCATTTTTTATTTTTACGCTGCCCTTTAAAAACTCAACATTAGCTTAAAGGCACTGGCCTGGCTGCTCTGGAAAGCTGTGTAATTGACAATTCCAGCTGGGCACCTTTCCCTGCGAAACCCCCACATTATCCTTCTCCTCTATAATCACCCCTTATCTGGTGCCTTCATTTGGTACTCAGTAGGAATCATGCAGAACTTTCATTAAGAAGTACAAGCTTTAAGGCTGCAGTAGGCAGCACTGATAAGAGATCGTCAAGGAAAATCCTTCCAGATTGAGCTCATCATCCCATCACTAGACTGTCTGCCACCCAGCAGAGAAAGCTAATTTCCGCTGCCTGTAGGAATTCACAATCTCATTCTTTTGGTCATTACCTTCAGCTCATGACCAGAGGTGAGGGTCGGGATGTAGGCTGACCGGTAAGCAGGTAGCTTTGCCTTATGGCTCAGCTCCCTCTTCACCACTGCAGTCCGGTACAGTGAGTGCATTACTGCTGCTGCCTGTCCCGGCCTGCAGCCAATCTCATGATCCCTCTTCCCATCACTCTTGAACAAGCCCCCCAGGATACTTAAACTCCTCGGCCTGGGGGAGATCCTCTCCCCTTACCTGGACTGGGCATGCCATCCTTTTCCAGGCTAGGACCATGGACTCAGACTTGGAGGTGTTGATCCACATACCAAGCAGCTTCACACTCAGCTGTAAACTGCTCCAGTGATAGCTGAAGGCATCCATCTGATCCACCCGAAAGAACATCTGCAAATAGCAGAGACGCCACCCTCTGGCCTCCACACATAATGCCCTACTGACCCGGACTATGCCATGAATATCACAAACAGGACTGGAGACAAGGCACAACCTTGGCGGAGTGCAGCACTCACTAATTCGAATAGCTAACAATGCAGATGTCAAAAAAGCCAATAAAAGTTTCTGGCTCCATCTTTAAATAAAGCTGAATGGGAGGAAAACAAAATAATAAAGTTGGAGTGCTTGAATAATTTGCCATATGATTTGGGCACATATATTCAGACTGACATATACCAGGGAGAATGAGAGGATAAGAGCAGAAGCACTAAAAGACCTGTGAGAACTCCAGTGCCGGAAGGTCTGAGGGAACACGATGGACATTACAGATGAAAGAGCTCACTGAGGTATATGGGGCAAGCTCATGAGAGCTTTGAAAGTTAGCAGGAGAAGGTTGTACTTGATAGGGGCAGATAATGGTAACCAATGAAGTTGATGGAGTCTCCGGCTACTGAGTTTTCAGATGAACTGAAGACGACTGAGCACTTTAACAGGGAGACCATTAAAGAGGGATTTCCTGTGTTCAATATGGGAAACAAAGGTGTTTACCAGCATTTTGGCAACAGCGTTGTTGAGCAGAGGGTGGAGGTGTTCAGTATCGTACAAATGACTGAATGCAGTCTGAGTGACTTGGTGACCTAGTGTTGCTCAAATGTAAGAACTAGGACTGAAGCCCAGATCTGGCTTTTACTGGTTTACTATGCACAGTGAGACTGGAAAGCCTGGCATTTGGGCCTGACTAACAGGATTGCAGTTTTGCCTCTATTTAGTTTCAGGAAATTATTACACAACTGGAGTTTTGAAGGATTTTTATGCATGCTCTTTGACTGAGCTGAGACTGGGGGGGATGTAGTGTTAATGTAGATCTGGATATCATCCATATAATAGTGAAACTTAAGCCCATGATTTCAAATGATCTGACCTAATGGGGAGATGTATAATATAAAAAGTATGGGGCCCAGGACAGAACCTTGGGGCACTCCCTGAGTAAGTGGAGCTAAACTGTTGTCTGTCAGGGTGATAGAATTGGATCCAAGCAATAGCTAAGCCTGAAATGCCTATGGATAAAAGTCTGAAAATACAATAGTTCACTTTATGTTGTTAGATTTCTGCTGGATGATTTATGGATAGTTCTCCTGCGTGCGTCTCTCCAGCGTTGTCTGCTGAAGGTATTGCTTAAAAATTCATTTAGAAGCTACAATCATATATTTATCAGAGCAACATGCTTTACTGGTCCCTGCTCTCTCTGATCTAGAGGCTGATAGTGTAGGGCTGTAATCAAAGGCTCTGAGATGGGATTAGTGTCTCAAAGTAATCCTCGTAAAAAAAAAAAAATCAACAGCACTTCAGCACTGAAGCTCTACAGGCCACTGAGGATGCTTCACCATTCTAACCCTCTTACCTCTCCCTAAGGCATTTAACACCCATAATGCTGCTTCTTACACTCATACAAGTGTTTATATTGATCCATAGAGAATTTCATTCCAATTAAATAAATTGTGCTGCTAGGTTACAATTTTGTTCCACCAACAATTGAATGGTCCGTGCATCCTTTGGTTCAATTGACTTTTATTTTAAAACGCAGTATTGAAAAACGGCAAATGGGCTGATTCTTGTTTCTGGTCCTGTTACTGTCAGAGTAAAAAAATCAAGAAATAGCTTCGTTTTACAGTTTCACAGACTAATCCAATAACAAACAACCAGTAATGGACTAAAGGGTCGTATTCTAATGATCCACATTTAGGATTTCCCATCATAAGTGGAAAAGTGCAGGTATGGAAGCTCAGAAATCAGGCCTGTGGTTCTGGTTTCTCTTCTAAGATCCACAGTGGAAAAAAACCCAAATCATGGTGGAAAAACACAATCAGAAAAACACAATTGCTGAAGGACATAATGGCCTTTAGAGTGGAATAGGCTCCATTGTCTGGAGACACCAATCAGTGAAAGCTTTCGTTCGTTCCCGTGAGGCAGCATGCAAGCTCTCTTTCACTCTGAGTGTTTTAGCTGACTGTTTTAGCCCCTACAGAAGCACAAATAAGCAGTAGTGAGTTCAGTGAGGCATGATGGTTGGCTAGTGGGGCATAAATGACCCCCTGATGCCAGGTCTGCTCTGACTCATAGATCTTTGAAAACAAGTGGAAAAACTGTAGGAAGTGTAACTTGTAGAGAATTGACCTCTCATTTTTTACAGTGTACTGAAGAATTTACTGAAACACTAAAACACAATAAAGCTCATTACAGGCTTCATGTCAGAGTTTAAACTAGAGCAACATCAGAGTTTCACCCAATGTGGGAAAGTCAATGTCCACCACTGTTAATGTTCACCACTGGTAATGTGCACCACCGTTAGCCTGGCACTGACTTAACACTGCATATCCAATAGAACGCCAGCAGAAACCAGCATTACTGTACTGTAGTGATACAGAGTGAAGGGTTCTAGAGCTTGATGTTAGAACCAGTGAGGGAACAAATTACAATGACAGCACTCGACTATCTCGCCCCTCCCTCTCCAGGCCTTCACTCCACAGTGACCTCACACTCAGTGTGATGTCAGAGGGGGTTCAGGGGAGGGGCTGATGGGTACTTGGTTTGCTGTGATGTAATGTAGTGCAGCATTTAAAGTGGGACGCTGGGTAAGAAAAGCTCACTGTAGCAGTGATTCTAGGCTGGACAGCCTGTTTGGAGCATCTGAACATTCAGGACTGAAGCCCTGAAGATGCAGCTCTAACAGCTCCAGCGCTGAGAAATAAAACACTGGAAATCTCAGTAAATAAACTTTATATTAGTCTTTACTCTCTACAAGCTGGGGCTGATGTCTCTTGCGCCCGATAGTGTAACATGTCATTAGCACTACTTAAGGACACTGTTGGTTTTGGTTGGTGGACTATTCTCAGTCCAGCAGTGACATTGAGGTTAGCAAACACCACCACCACCACCACCACCACCACCACCACCACCACCACCACCACCACCACCACATCAGTGTTACTGCAGTGCTGAGAATGACCCACCACCCAAATAGTACCTGCTCTGTGAGGGTCCATGGGGGTCCTGACCACTGAAGAACAGGGTAACAGTATCAGAGAAACAGATGGACTACAGTCTGTAACTGTAGAACTATAGGGTCAGTGGAGCTGATAAAGTGGACAATGAGGGCACTTATAGAGTCTGAGGGCAAAAGGTGCAGCAGCTCACCTGTACTGTTCACCAGTCTCACCAAGTGTGGTTTCTGGTCTGGACTGAGAGAAATTGTTTAATTCATATTTATCGTGTTTTCTTGTTTTTAGGCCACCAACGATTTGCACTCAAGTACTTTGAAACTTTTGCCGTTGAGTTAACCAATCAGGACTGACGCCGACTGGGTTCGTTCATTACCATGGATGAGCTGCATCATGAACAGGATGTCAATCCTGTCTGTGTACCAAGAATCAGTGGTTTAAAATAAATGCTAGAAGTTTTTCGCAGCTGTTTTACAAACCTGGCGGCATCTTTATCTTTCGGTTTGATTCTGTAACGACAATGAGGGTCCATGAAACCAACACTGAAAACAAAGCAGATGTTTATTAGATTGTGCAGATGTGTTTATGAAATAATATACAAAACACTGGGCATGTACAATACAGGCTTACAGCCAATAAAACTGCAGCTATCCAGACATTTTCTCTTTCTTTACACTTCCTTTCCTTTTTTTTCCAAAGATTATAATGACATATGATCACAGCCCATAGTTGAATTGCAGGCAGCAGAAAAGCATTAGACCGCCTGCTGCTTTCACAATTCTTCTTTCTTTTTTAAGTAAACCAGCCAGGGAGCAGCTGAATGGAGACAGAAGAAAGACCACATCACACCATCACTGACAGCATGAGGAACACATTCAAAAACAGGCGTGAAATCAGTGTTAAAAGCTTTCAACCTGAATCTTTCTCTCATTTCTCTGTAGCGATTTGATTGCTTCCCTTGGGCAGTAATTTCAACACATGAAAGAAGAAAAGAGAAAACCCGGTGACTCAAAGCTTATGACTAAAAGAAGCCGATAGGCAGCTGCTGAATTCCATGGATAAACCCTGAAACTCCTGAATCGTTACGCTGTTGCACAGGTAAATTGGTGGTGGTAAAGTCAGTGAAATTCTCATCATATTGAGCTGTAAATGATGAGCCAGCAGAACGTTCTGCTAGTTTCCTACTGGGGCTCTTTTGAAAACAAGAACCAGGCGAAGAACAGCCTGAAAAGAAGAGCCTGCTGGAGAGCATCAACGTCAACCAGCAAGAGACGACGTCACCAGAGTAAATATTTGGTTCACCACAAGACAGAAAGCATTGGTAAGAGTCCAAAAAGAAAAAGATCAACTTGTACCAGAATGACAAAGACGTGTGTAGAAGGAAAGCGACTGCTCATTCAAGCATTTTTTAAAAGGTGTATGAAAAGTGCTACATAAATTAACCTGCCTCGCCTCGCCTCGCCACGATCCAAAGCATACCACTTCATCTGTGAAGCATGGCGGAGGCAGTATTATGGCTTATGGCCGTCTAAGGAACTAGTCCTCTTGTATTTAGTGAGGATTTGACTGTTGGGACATTCAGCAGTGGGATTCTGACAAATGCTTCAAAACTCACTGGACATCGCCTCACAGTGCAGCTTAGGCACGGTGTGAAAGCTGAGACTTTTGAAAGCATAGAAGGATGGGATGCTCTGCAATAGTCAAGTCAACCACTTGACCTCAATCCAATCAAGCATGCACTTCACTTATTGTGAAAAAGGTTAGATGCAGTAAGAACAAGCAGAAACTGATGACATCTGGAGGAAAGGCCTGGCAGATCATCTTCAAAAGGTTGGATGAATTATGCTCAGGTTGACCTTTTTGTTGCCATATGACAAGAGAGGATGTCACCAGAGTAAAAAGGGAAGGAACAGCTTGTTATCCAAAGCATAGCGAAGCATGGTGGTGGTAGTGTTGAGGCATGGTCATGTATGAAGGCTAAAGCAAAGAGCTCATAGGTTTTGCAGTTATCCAGCTGTGTGTTTGTGCTGTATTTCTGGGTTGTGGGATGCTAGAGCTGGTTTCCCCTCACTCTGGCTAGTAATGGCAGGTCCCTCTGAGTGCTCTGATGTGTGAAACATGTCACTATGTTTAACCCTTTCTTTGTAATATGAAGGCTAAATGTGTAATATAACAGTAGCGAGTGGGGTTTGGGTGATTTTGGAGCTGACGAATGATCACAGGTGGATGAAATCACCGCTGAGTGATCTGATTTGAATTCTGTTGCTGTTTTAACCCTTTATTGGAATATGAAGGCTATAATCAGAGCAATAATAAAGGCATTTTGGGTGATTTTCTGAGCCAAATTGCTCACTGATGCTGAAATGACAGCTCAGTGATGGGTGTGCTGTATATTCTGATATGTGAGTCATGTCTGTAGCATGAAGCTGATATTATATAACATTTTGACTCACTGTGTAGGCCACAAAGAGCCATCTTGACCGTTTGGTAGATGTAAATATTTAAAAAATTGTGGGGTCAAATAAAAAACGTGAGGGCATTAAGGGGTTAAATAAGAAATCTTTCATTACTGTGAAGGAGAATGTCTTACCAGAGCTGTTCATATGAAGCTTTCCCCAAATTTCCAACACTAGCGCAACACAACAAAGCAGTTCCAGTTACTTTGTTTTCCCTGAGGTTTCCTGGTATCATTGGTGATCAGCCAGAGCCTCACTGATAACTCACTACGCTGGTGATAAAATACCACAAGTTCTTCCCTCTGGAAAACTATCCAGTAGCACTTTCTATGAATGTCACATTTGTAAGCATCTATAAACACGTTCATAACATGTTATAATGCATTCATAAGGCATCAAACATGGTTGTAAATATTTATGAAAATGCATTACATGTTATAACCAAGCTTATTATGCATTATTAATTGCTAACATAATGCTTTATAAGTACCGTTCACAACACAGTATAAGAGCTCATAAGTTGTTTTTGTCCGCTCTGAGTAAAGTGAAGCGTCCTGGACTAAAGCCTCCTCCAGGGTTCAGACTGAGGCCTCAAGTTGAAGAATTTACTGAAGGATTTACTGAAGGATGTCAGAGTTTAAACTAGAGCAACATCAGAGTTTCACCCAATGTGGGAAAGTCAATGTTCACCACTGTTAATGTTCACCACCGTTAGCCTGGCACTGACTTAACACTGCATATCCAATATTCTACTGTTTGGAGCATCTCAATATTCAGGACTGAAGCCCCAAAGATGCAGCCCTAACAGCGCCAGCAGTGACGAAAAATGGAAATCTATCTTTACTTTATGCTCTTCAAGCTGGGACTGACTTCATTGGCAATGACATGTTATAACATGTTATTAACACTACTTATAATGCATTATATTAACAATTCATAATGGATAACACACATGGCTATAAAGTATAATGCAGTGTAATTCATTTTTATAAATATTTATAACCATGTTTATAATGCCTTATGAATGCATTATAACATGCTATAAATGTGTTTATAGATGCTTACAAATGTAACAATCATAGAAAGTGTTAACAACTATCCCGTCTCTAAAAGAATCTGCTTAAATTACAAAAAAAAAAAAAAAAAAAAAAACACACAAATCTCACAAACATTTACTAAGAAATTCAGCAGCTGCCCAAACTTCTACTATGAGTTTGTAGAAAACAGGTTTCCTTTTCTGAGTTCAAATGACTGTGGTAATTGATTTCATGCTACAGATGCAGATAGAGAATGGGTTCAAATAAAAAGTGTTCAACTTTACAGTGACATTCTGTGCAATAGGTGAGTGTGTTTATGCATTTGGATCTAACATTTATTTAAATATCAAATATAAATCAAGTTTATGCTGTGAGATTAACATTATATAATAAATACAACATAAATATTTGAGTGCCCAGTGTGTAAAACTCAACGTAAATTGACCTTCCGTCATCTATTTATCAACCTGCTATATACGCAATTATTCTAACCAATGTCTGATTAATTGACTGATTGGTTAATTGTTTTGTTGTCCTTCTTATTTGAAGATCCATGATTATTCCACCGTTGGAGCCAGTGGTTGATTCTGTGACCGGGGTGCCATTTAGCCCGTTTTAAAAACGCTGTTACAGTGAAAGAGCGAAATTTAAGTGGAAATGAAAAAAAATAAAATTAATAATAAATGTCATGTGCAAAATTTTTGTCAGGCTCAATTTTGGTGAAATCTGAGGAAGAAGTAGGGAAAAGAGAAGGAACTGCTCATTACCCAAAGCATAAAGAAGCATGGTGGAGGTAGTGTTGAGGCATGGTCAGTTATGGCTAGGAAAGGAATGGAGCTCCCTTGTATTTATTGATGATGCGACTGCTAACGAAAACAGCAGGATGAATTCTAGAGTTGATCACCTGACTTCACCAAAACTGACCATGCATTTCACTTACAGAATGCAAAACTGAAGCTAAAAACACCAAGAAAATAAAAACAGACAAGTTTGACCCTCAATTCACATGTGTTACCAACAGGTGCTGCTCCTTTGGCTGTGTCGACCTCTGAAGCGGCAGAGCCTCATCTGGGAGTAATACGAAGATCCAAAACGAAGATCCAATTAATGTCTAATTACAAGCCTTCAAGCATTTCTTTCCCGCTGACTATGAACAAAACAGTCCTTAAGGATTTTTTCCATTATTCCCCAGGGCGACCCCTGGTTCCTGTCACCGCCGCTGTGAATAAATCTGAGCCTACAATCAACCATTTCACACCAAACTACTGCGCATCACTCTGTTTACATCTCAATGGCTGGAATCTAGAGGAAGTCCCCTTTCAGGCTTTGTTATGTCAGGTTTTTCAGTTTTGCTGTTAGGCTGCTATGAGAAATAGATAATATAATAGCATTTATATGGAATACTGATGATGGGAAAATAGTGGGGACTTTTCTCTTTGGCATGAATTGACGTCAAAATACATTTTAGGCCCAAATCTTCTCGAAACTGTCATAAAACAATGTGTCAATCATCAGGCAGTGCATTCAGAACCATTTCATGTAATAGCTTTCTGTGACGGGGCCTTAAGAGGTGGACTAAAACTTAGTGGAGTCTTTGGTAATTAGTTTTCCCTGTTGGATAAAAGGTGCAGATCTGGGGGTTCATGGTCATAGAGTATTATGGTAAACTGGGAGTGTTGGTGCCGTCGTCCCACTGCACTCACTCACTCACTCAGGTTTGTTGACAGTAGAGTTGAGGGATGCTGACATCTCAGGGAGCCTCATGACTGTTATAGCTGAACCTGCCGGAGTCTCTGCTGCTCTGCTAACCCTGTAATCTGTGATCAGTCACTCTTTACAGAACTGACTCTGTGTTTCCTTTTCTTTGCCAAGTTGGACAGCTGCCCATTCTGTGTGTCTGATGCTGTTGCTTCTTCTGCCTCGACGCCCACTGCTCGGCAGCCTTCTGGACCGGCTTGACCACCACTGAACTTCATGCTAAACAAAGCTGTGCAAACCTCACTTTCATGAACTGACCCTCCTGATGGTCCTGCTAACTAATCTAATGGACCATAGCTCCACACTGCTGTCCGGTGCCGACCAGAGGAGGATGGGTTCCCCTTTTAAGTCTTGGTTCCTCTCAAGATTTCTTCCTCCTGCCCTTAGGGAGTTTTTCCTTGCTATCGGCACCACCGGCAAGGCTCATGGGGGCTCGGACCCAGATTTTCAGTAAAGCTGATTTGTGACAAGACCTGATGTAAAAAGCACTATAGAAATAAACTCTGACTTTGCCTTGACTTTGACATCTGGTTCCTATCACCACCACTGTGAACATTCTGACCCAGCTCTGTTTATATCGCAGCCATTTAGTTATGCTGAAATTTTGAAAACATTAAAAAAAAAACACTAATTTTAATGGTTTATTTCGAGCTATGGTGGTGTTATAATGTTATAAGCTGGTTTAAGTTTTAGTGAAGTTGAAACTTCGCCCAGGTTTGCAGGACATGTTCAAATTTGTAACATCAATCAGAAACAAATGGAACCTCAATCAGGGAATCACTCAACTCCCAGCACATTGTGGGTGTGTGTGTCCCCTCAGCTTTGAGCAGTTGTCATGGAGACATGTTCTGGCAAATGTGGCTATCAGTTACCCCCTGCTGTGTCCCTACTAGAACCCTTACTTGCACATGAGGAAATTTGCCATATGTAACGATCACCTGGGCAGAGCCGGCATGAGGCGAAGAACTGAAGGTTGAATTACATAAATGCAAACAAACCCCCATAACAACTAAGAGCTGACTGTATCCAGTAGCGACAACTCAGTGCACCACTCGCACCCCATTTCCCTCAGCAGGCTAACACTGGAAAACCAAAATACTGAAAGCCTGGAATAATAGAATCAGAGGTGGTTTGGTGTGAAATGGTTCAGAAGTCTTCACAGTGGTGGTGATAGGAACCAGGTGTCGCCATGACAACAACACAGATAGACACTTTACTCATTATCCAGAACCACCAGTGAACCTACACGAGTCTTGAGTTTATATGGAATGTCGATGATGGGAAAATAGTGGAAAATCTGGAATAATATGTTCTCTATGGGGACTATTTTTCCTCACAGCGCCCTGCATGTTACGTATCCCTCCACCATGAATGGAGTTTAAGGCAAAACCTTCTCAAAACAGCGTCTCAGTCTTCAGGCCGTGAATTCATAACCATCTCATGTCGGAACTTTCTGTGAGGAGCTTTTAGACGTGGACGTCTGGTTCCTGTCACCACCACTGTATGTTCTTAGTACAGTTTTCTAGAACGTTTATTTACACCTTCAGCATTTAATCGTTCAGAAATTCAGAGAAATCTGTAACCTTGTAATAGTGTGAAAGGAAACATAGAAAGAGTTGTTCTGTTTGAAAAGGCGAATGTTGCGAACAATAAATTGCAGCGAACAACAACTTAGCGTTTTGTAAATGGCATCTTTCTAAATGGCGGCTATTGGCATTGTATTCTGTTCACTGTTGGCCACATGGTTGGTCAAGCCATTCCTTTAAGGACACAAACAGGACGTTGATGGACCGGACGCTCTGTGAAAGCACATCGTGGCCACATTGATGAAACGGTGTAGATTCGAGTCGGTATGGCTTAAAATCATTTACAGGCCAAATTGCTAAACATTTTAAGAACTGCTGGTTATCAATAGCAGCTAACGTGGTTTTGAAATGCATTATTCTTTGAGTGACCGGACCAGTTAAGAGTTAAGTGTTCAGACTTCACAGTTCAGTTTGCTATTATAGTTCTATCCAAAGCATTTTAATACATCAAATAAATAACGTGCCAGTTGAAACTGGACTTTGGGCATTTCATTAAATCAGAAGTGGCTATTTAGCTAAAACTGCTGTCGGTGGCATAAGCCATAGTGTGTGGTGTGCATTAAAGCCAGCCTGTAGCATGAGAAAACAAGAAAACCGGTCCCACTTTATATTGTCTCTAATAACTTAGTTACACATAAATAACAAATGCAACAACAACAACGTAACTACTGCTGATTTAGTCAATTACATTTGTGTCATCACCCTTGTGTAATTACATAAGACAACAGGCTGCTAAAACTATTGAGATACACTTGTGCAATTACATAAGGTGCACTTCTGTAATCCATCTGTAACATTGATTACACCATTAGTAGTTTCATGGTTGTTGCATATGTTGTTCACATGTAACTACACAGAGACATTTAATATAAAGTGGGACAAGAAAACCTTTAAACCACTTTTGAATATTGATTGAAAACTCGTTCTCAACCTCTCAAAGACTCCAGAGTTCTTTTAATGGCAGCAAATCCAGTCCACTGTTAATTCCTACCACATTTTGTTCCACCTTGCCTTTGAGCTCAGGCAAGAGATTCATCAGAGAGTGACTGACCAACAGCAGCGCCCCCTTCAGGGTGCACCTGAGCACTGCCACCAGCTTTTTGCCATTGAAGCTTGCTGCTGAACAGCGGCCTGTTCTGGGCTTTGGTGGGTGCTTTCGCAGATGCAGCAGAATCCGCGTTAGCAAGCGAGATGGTGTGCGTGTGACTGAAATAAGCTCTGACGGTGTTGCGGACGTTTGTCGGCAGCCGGATGCGTATGGTGTGGCGCAAGGTGCCCGGGCTTTTGCTGGGAGCAGGCTGGCTCACGTGACTCGGAGATACGCCGACGCTGTCCACTCTACAGATGCCAACAGTGTGGCCCTTGCTACCAGACAAGCAAACATTGTCGTCTTCTGCTGATTTGCCATGTGCCAAGTCTTGGGCACAAAGGCTGCCATCAGTAGAGGCAGTGCTGCCAAGTCCACTGCCAGCGTCATCCTCTGTCGCTTTGCTTGCGCTCACACAGCTATCTGTTTCTCCAGCATCATCGCCGTCTTCGTTTCTAGCAGGTGGTTTACCTAGAGATGCAGAATGTAGAACCAGTGGAACATTTTGCCTGTAAAACAGGGTTTGAGGGATGTTCACTTGTGCTACGCTGCCCGTCTCCGTCTCTATGGCAGCCCCATTAACATCGGCAACAACACCGTGCGTAACGCCTCGACTTTCCTGACCTTTAAAGAGAGACGGTTTCAGCATCACTCTGCCCACGGTGGGGAAGAAAGTGATTTTCATCCTGTTCCCTCCTTCTCGTCCTGAGGAGAGTGCTAGATTGTGTTTGTTGGTGGATGTTTGTGATATGCGTGCATCAGAATTCGAGAGAGGTCGCTCCAGGTGAATGTGAGCGACAGATGTCTCCCTTTTCTCATTATCAGGCATCAGCTGGCGTGTGATCTCCTGGGAGATTCCTCCATCACTGCCAGGTGTGCGGGTGTGACAAAAGGGCTCAGGGTTATCCAGGCTCGGGCATGTCCCAGAGCTTACACCACCAGCGGAGCTTTCTAAACCATTTTTCTCTCTCACTTCTACTAGTAACTCTCTATTTTGGACTCTCTCTTCCTCTGCTAAAGTTTCTCCGAGCTCATTTTCCTTTGCCCCAGTCTCTACATCTGTATCTTTCCCCATTGCTAGTGCTCCACCCGGGCTTCCCTCTCCATCTTCCTCTCCTTTATTTTCAGCTTTACCCTCGTCTTTGAAGGTACCCGGAAAGTCTTGCTCTCCATGACCATTCTGTCCATCTCTTAGATCTGCCTCTCGCTCTTCGTAGGTGAAGGCCATCTTCCACAGTTTCCTGGGCATCTCCGGAGTCAGTGGGCGCAGTCTGGCAGAAGCCCCGAACAAAAAGGGACGGGGCTGATTGTCGCCGGGGCTTGGGATTGGCTCTGTAGAGCTGAATGACAGAGCGCTGTCCAATGAGCTGAGGGAAGAAGTGGTGGTGGTGGAAGAAAGACTGGACATGCTAGCAAGCCTTTGCGCAGGGTGCCGGAAACGGGTCGAGAATTGCGGAGATTTCCAGAAAGCGTAGCGTCCTTTTCCTGTTCCACCTTTACGAGCAGGTAAAAGTGGGCTGAATCCTGCCATGTCCTGCGATCGGCCACTTTTACCGTACATCACAGAGTTATCACAGCTAGACTGGCGGAGAACGGTGACGTGAGGCGAGACCTGTGTTGCAGGAGCCACCATGCACATGGAAGGTTCTGAAAGGCATCGGTTTCTAGACTGGCTGAGTTCTTCATTGCCAAGCGAGCAGACCGATGCACTGGATCTCGAGGTCTTCAAGTTTAGCGTCCCGCAGCTGTACGCCCCACCTGCCGCTGCCATGGTGATCTTCAAAGGATGGACCTCTCTGTGAAAAGTGGTCAGAGGAAGGAAGGAATCGAGATCTGGAGAGTGGAGAGGAGAGGAAAGTCCATCCTGATCTGTCTCTTCTGAGGAGGACTGGAGGAGGAATGTGGCATCAGCTGGAAGAACAAAAGAAAGAAAAAAGGCATCATATAAAAGTTAGAGAAAATGGGACTCCTAATAACCAACTGGAAGACCAAACTGTCCCTGTTAGATAAACAGCACTTAAAGCTTTCACCGTTGAGAGAGAGAGGAGAGAATCTGAAGTGCCCCAGATGAACAGCAACCCCACAATTTCCCAATTACCTAATGTTTGCTTGCTTGGTTTTATGTGTAATCTATTCTGTCTGTCCCGACGTTTTGCTGCTAGGTACCTTTGAAAATCGTCCCATTTTTGCTTTGTCACTGAGCTTCTATTTTCACCCGGAACTAGGAACGTCCCACTGGACTAGCTTGGTGTCAAGTGTCTCTCTCAGCAGTGGCTAAAAGAAAAGGCACGACCTGCTGAGTCACAGGCGCGTTCCCTGACAGCTGAGACCTACTGAGACTCTCACTCTCAACTTTTCTGTTGCCATAAATAAGTCGGTATCATTACACTGCAGTTCTGAGGAAGACTAATGTTGTTATGGAATCCTGGGCTAGATCCTTTTCTAGCCTCCCTGATGTGGCTGCACAATTAATCATAGTTTTAATCACCAACAACACAGCTTCTTCATGTTGTAGTGCATTCATAAGGCATCATAACCATGGCTATAAATATTTCTAAAAATGTATTAAACATTATAGCCATGCTTTTGAATTGCTAACATAATGCATTAAAATACTCTTCATAAAAAAATAGAAGCGCTCATAAGTTTTTGTCTGCTCTAAGTAAAGTGAAGTGAACTGGACTAAAGCCTCCTCCAGCCTATCTACTGAAGGATTTACTGAAACACTAAAACATCCACAATAAAGCTCATTACAGGCTTCAAATGTCAGTTTAAACTGGAGCCTATCTAAACGGTCATCGGACAGAAGGCAGATACACCATGGACAGGTCGCCAGTCCATCGCAGGGCATAAAGTTCTAATATTTTAAGAAAATCTTTCTAATATTTCAAGTAAAAAAAAAAAAAAAAAAAAAAAAAAAAAAAAAAAAAAAAAAATCATAGTTCGCTGATAAAAGTGGGCCAACTCACTCCCGTCTCTTTGAGGATCATTTTGATCATCATTCTCACTGTCTGTGAAACTTCATGCCCTCTTTGAATGGCGTGGAGATGTAACTCCAATAGTCTATTTTTTTTAAACAGTGGCCCTAAATCGCTGCTGTACGGTTCAACGTCGTCAGCGCAGCAGCGTAAAACTTTGGGAGAGTCTGTTCAACATAAATGATGAACTAACCTAACTTTGTGTAAATAGAGCTCAATATAGAAATATGTCCACATATGCAGTCGAGACTGACGCGGCTTTTTTCTGAATTTCTACAAACACCATTTCATTTTATAGTAAATGAGTTTGGGCTGGTTTATGTTTATGAACAGACGCCTACAGATCAACATAGTAAAGGAGCTCATCTGTGATCCTGAGTTTAAAGCCAGTTTTTATTCAACTTAAACTTGGAACTAAGTTGTAAATAAATCTGAAACTGAAACTTTGCTTGTGTGTAAAAAGTGATTTCAGAGCCACTCGGTTCTCCCTGATGGAAACTGTTTACCTTCAGTGTTTTGTGCTTCTGATCATTTTAATAGACGTCAGCGTCACTAATTAATGACGTTCTATTAAAAGACTGGTTTACCAAGAGAGACGCTGGAGGACTTTCACCTGAAATGAGTTCATGAAGCCAGTCTGGTTATAAAAATGATAACAGGACATCAGAGCCAGAATTACTCTTTTAGTACTTTTACTTTATACTTAAGTACATTTGAAGGGAAATACTTTAGTACTTTTACTCAAGTGGAGGTCTAAAGGGAGGAACTTCTACTTTTACTGGAGTGATATTTTACCTTGGGTATCTACTTTAACTCCAGTACATGGTTTGTGTACTTCGTCCACCTCTGGAAAGGATATTTTATTATAATTTTGCTGTTTTGCAGAGAAAATGTTCTAAATTCAACATGAAAATGAAAAGAAACCAGCAGAACCTGTCATGTAATTATGTAACTCCACCATTACATATAACAATCACATGTAATGACAATAGTGACTCGAGACCATCCGCTAGAACCTACTGGATCGCCAAACCATCCCACTGCTCTAAACACTAAACACTTCTATTCAACAAGGCATAAAACACAAAGACTTCTTCCCCCAGTTCACATCGGTTTCATACCATCATATCCCAAAAAAAAAAAAAAAAAAAAAAAAAAAAAAAAAAAGCAGCGCTGACCTGCGAGGTCGTCTGTTTCCTGTGCTGCGTCCAACAGCGCGGCAAACGCGCTTTCCACTTCATCGCCAAAGATGGTGGGGGAGCATTCAATCAGGAATCGGACGAGTGCAGCCACCTGGGTGCCGGCAGTGGAAAAGAAGCGGCAGAGAAAACGAGTGTAAACATGAAACAAATCACCAGTGCCAGCCCCCCTGAACTGCATCACATGGCATGGCTTCAGGACTCACATCCTTACAGGCCTTAACCCGCCTGCCTAAGGCATGCTGTTCCCTTTAACCCATTAACTGTACAACCTGATGAGTTAAGTCAACTCAAATGGCTCGAGGCAACCGATTGCCTTAAACAGTTTAAGTTAAATAACTCAAATCCTCTGACCACAAATACACGGAGTGAGTAAAACGTGTTTTGTTGTATACACTTATGTAAATTGAGTTAATTGAACAAACTCCACTCATTTTATTGAGTATTTTGGACTCATGTTATAGTCATACTAACTCAATATAATGAAGCAATTCGCTGTTGTCGGAACAAAACCTCGTATCGCCATTTTTGTCACTTTTCAGTTGGTCATAATCTGAAAATACCCTTAGTCCTACACATTGCCTGTAAATTTCATAATGAATGGACCAAAAGAAATGACCCAAAATTACTTGGAAATAATGTCTGGTTCCATTGACTTACATCAAAAGTAGAGTAAGTTTTTTCCTTCTCCTGTAAAGTTAGTTTTGGAGATTTGAGGTTTTGCTCCAATAACAGCGAATTGTAAATTCAATTCACTGCTAGGCTAAAATGGACCATCATTGTAACAAATTCATATTGAACAGCAGATCAGTGACATTGGTATCTGTTAAAGCTTGTTTCGTTCAACTTCATTTCACTTTGGATCATTTTGCAGTGCAAAAGTTTGTGATATTTTGCTGCCACCAAACTACATTCAGCAAGTGGAAACTTGTGGAAACATACCAAGGCAAGGTAGGATGGAGAAAATGACACAGAGATGGTAAAGACACGCCCAACGTGCAAATATATGGTACCAAGAGCCAATAGGAAAGAAGTGGGTTTGACTCAAGAAGGGTTTGACTCATTCATTCATCTAGTGAAGCTGAGAAGTCCAAACTTCATTATAATAAGCTGATTCAACTTAAAGATCCAGTTTGCTCGTCTGAAATCTAAATAAAGTTACGAGAAAACCAGAAGGAAGTCCGAGTCATTAAACGTCAACGTTTATCAGACAAATTCACTAATACAGAAATCCCGACAGCTCAAACATTGAATCAACTGATGTTTTTGGTACAAAATTTTAGGACATATTGCGCTTCTGCTGAGGCGACCATCTGCTCTTCATTAGCTCATCATTACCACATCAGATCTGATCTGCAGCACCCCCACACATCTTCACTGCAGATCAGGGGGCACACCTACAGCACATCTTCAACCTGAGGCTTCGCTTGGGGAGGGTTCCCACACTGTGGAAGACATCATGCCTCATTCCGGTACCCAAGGTGGGCGACCCAGTGAACTCAATGACTTCAGACCAGTTGCTCTAACATCAACATGTTATGAAGACGCTGGAGCACCTTCTTCTACACCTTCTCAGACCCCAGGTTCAACATGCAACAGACCCCCTGCAGTTCGCCTACAGGGAGTAAGTGGGAGTGGAGGATGCCATGCTATACCTCCTCCATCATGCCCACTCTTATCTGGACAGGTGCGGTTGTGCTGTTAGAGTCATGTTCTTGATTTTTCCAGTGCCTTTAACACCATCCAGCCCCTCCAACTGAGAGACAAACTGGTTAACATGCAAGTGGATCCACACCTGGTCTCCTGGATTACTGAGTACCTCACTGGTAGACCTCAGTATGTCAGGCTGAGGGACTGTACATCAGAGACTGTGGTCAGCAGCACAGGAGCACCACAAGGGATTGTACTTTCCCCCTTACTGTTCAGACTGTACACCTTAGACTTTCAGTAAAACTCTGAGACGTGCCACATGCAGTTTTTGGATGACAGCCATCGTGGCTTGTGTAAGGGAAGGGCAGGAGGAGAAGTACAAGACCCTGGTGAAGGACTGTGGAGTGGTGCTGTGGGAACAATCTGCTTCTGAACACTGCCAAGACCATGGAGATGGTAGTGGACTTTTGCAGGGTTAGGCCACCCACACAGCCAGTCTCTATCGAGGGGGTTGAAGTGGAGAGGGTAATGACCTACAGGTATCTCGGGCTGCAGCTGGATGATGGGTTGGACTGGTCAGCCAACACAGACATCCTGTACAGGAAGGGGCAAAGCTGGCTCTACTTCCTAAGGAGGCTGAGGTCCTTTAACAACTGTAGAAAGTTCCTGCAGATGTTCTATCAGACAGCTGTCATTGTTGCCAGCTGTCTTTTGTACGCTGTGGTGTGCTGGGGAGGAAGCATAAAGAGAGACGAGATGCAACTGGACAGGCTGGTCAGGCGAGTGGTTGGTGTGGAACAGGACTCTATGGTCAAGGTGGCTGAGAGTAAGACTCTGCACAAACTGCTCTCCATTATGAAGAGAAGAGGGAAGAGGAGAGATGAGGACTGAATCTGAATCTCATGTTAAATCACGAATCATAGGTCATCCATCCATCCATCCATCTACTCCTGACAGGCATGAAGACCATTTCATGTGCCTGGCATCAATCACTTTTAACACCTTAAACTGTTTTTTTTTTTTTTCCTTCCACTTTTAGCCAATTCTGAATAGACTAAAACCAGGACTAATACATGGAATGAAATAATTAATTATACACTATATTCCCAAAAGTTTTCACTCCCCCATCCAAATCATTGAATTCAGGTGTTCCAGTCACTTCCATGGCCACAGGTGTATAAAGCCGAGCCCCTAGGCCTGCAGACGGCTTCTACAGACATTAGTGAAAGAATGGGTCGCTCTCAGGAGCTCAGTGAATTCCAGCGTGGTGTCGTGATCGGACGCCACCTGTGCAGCAAGTCCAGTCGTGAAATTTCCTCACTACTAAATATTCCACAGTCCGCTGTCAGTGGGATTATAACAAAGTGGAAGTGATTGGGAACGACAGCACCTCAGCCACGAAGTGGTCGGCCACGTAAAATGACAGAGCGGTCAGCGGATGCTGAGGGGCATAGAGAGCAGAGGTCACCAACTTTCTGCAGAGTCAATCACTACAGACCTCCAAACTTCATGTGGCCTTCAGATCAGCTCAAGAACAGCGTAGAGAGCTTCATGGAACGGGTTTCCATGGCCGAGCAGCTGCATCCAAGCCTTACATCACCAAGCGCAGTGCAAAGCGTGGAATGCAGTGGAGTAAAGCGCCACCACTGGACTCTAGAGCAGCGGAGACGTGTTCTCTGGAGTGACCAATCACGTTTCTCCGTCTGGAAATGGCGGTGGCCAGGAGACGGTACTTGTCTGACTGCAATGTGCCGAGAGTAAAGTTTGGTGGAGAGGGGATCATGGTGTGGGTTGTTTTTCAGGAGTTTGGCTCCTTAGTTCCAGTGAAAGGAACTCTTAAAGCTTCAACACCAAGAGATTTTGGACAATTTCATGCTCCCAACTTGTGGGAACAGTTTGGGGACGGCCCCTTCCTGTTCCAACATGACTGCGCACCAGTGCACAAAGCAGGTCCATAAAGACATGGATGAGCCAGTTTGGTGTGGAAGAACTTGACTGGCCTGCACAGAGTCTTGACCTCAACCCCATAGAACACCTTTGGGATGAATTAGAGTGGACACTGTGGTTCAAATCGCTGCTATAATGGTCGGTAGTCTGTGGCATTAACGTTGCGCCACTGGGGTGCACAGGCAACCACACAAAAAGCACCTCAAGGAAGGTGGAAATGAGGGGGCAGGGAAGAACGGCAAACTAAATAGACGCCAAACACAGGCTAAGTTAGAGAAAGGATACAAAAGATAAAGAAAGAAACAAAAGATAAACTGAAAACAAGGCACCTCCTCTGCAATTGTGAGAGAAAGGTCAGCTTTAGGTTTAGCCGCTTTTCTCTTTGAGGAACAAACACTTTTGCATGGCTTGGATTTTTTTTTTGTTTGTTTTGTGAGTAATTTGGAGATAATTGCTCTCTTTTTGTTTTTCGAGGCAATTTCTCTTCTCAGCTCTCTTCTATTTTTCTTTTGGGTTATGGGGCAGTTTTGTTTCAATTTGATTCATTTCTTTTCTTTTCAAAAGACTAGGTACCATACCAGTCACTCCTCTACAAAGGTGTGACAAACACTGGTGTTTGCTACAGCCTTAAATAGGGGAGTTCACAGGTGTGTCAGGTTAGCCTGATTAGTCAACAACGCCTTGCTGCTGACGCCCTCTGCTGGCAGCAGGTGGTGCAGGCTGAACCCTTACAATGGAAAGCCTTCTCACAAGGGTTGAAGCTGTTATAGCTGCAAAGGGTGGGCTGACATCATATTAAACCCTATGGATTAAGAATGGGATGTCACTCAAGTTCATCTGTGTGTGAAGCTAGATGAGCGAATACTTTTGGAAATATAGTGTAACGTGCATATATAGTTAGAAAAGGGGCAAAACACTATATTTTGAAACAGTCTTTAAAAATATCATTTTATTAGCATTTGCATGTCTTGTCAACTTAAACAAAAGCTGTGAATATAACACATTTAAATTAAGTTCTATTAACTCAAAATACACTTAAAATGACTGAGTTATCATCTCAGTTCATTTTTGAGCTTGTTTTAGTTTTTCAGATTAAGTAACTGCAACTTTCTGTAGTGTTTACGTTGCATTAATGCCATTATTTGAGATTAAATGCTGAGAGAAATTTATGAATTTCTTTATGAATTTGGCTCATTTTTGTTCAAAAACATTTTGGGCCTGTTACATTTTGTGCACTTTTGCATGTAGAGATCTTGAAAAGAAATTTCCCCTTAGATACCTTCTCAGAAACTGTAAGTGTGGAACATCTGTGAGCTGAAAGTGCAAGAATTTTGAGGCTGATTCATTATTTTCGTCATTATTGAGTAAAAATAAACAATTGGCGTAAACACAAAACAGACTTTTTTTTTATTTGCAAATTGAGTTGTATATTTATAATCAGGTATTTTTAATACTCAAAATCAAAGTAAACTGAAAGGCACTGATTTTATAGTAATATGTGTCACACTTATTGGGGTTTATCTTTCCAAACATGTTGTAGGGCCTGTTTGTGGGATTTTGACGGAAGGGTTTGAAGTCCACTCATTGTGGTGGTTTGGAATGACATCTTTTTCTGACCCCCCCCCAAGCACAGACCGCTCAAGTGTGACTGCCCACTGTGTCGTTATTATTTGTTTGAAGCCACATGAGATGCTAGCAGAAATTAGCTTTAACTTCTTAAACTCCTCGGGACCACCGGTGGTTCCAAACCGCGCTTCGTCATGTTCCTCATAACCTTCATATTCCATGAGCTCCATTCAGAAGCTGGGCGTCGTGTGAGGCTGTAGCTCTTCTCTCCAGTCTAATAGACGGTGACGTCATTTTAAACCCTTATAATAAAAGAAGCTGAACTCAGTTTGTTTTTCTACTGAAAGTCGACCCGTTTTTCCCCAAATCTGGGCTCTAAACTATAAACAGACGGCGTCTCTTCAGCGATCTGATCTGGAAACATCACTTTTAGAGAACAACACAAAGAGCGGCGGAGATTTTTGGCTGTCAGCAGTGAATCGTGAGCATGTAGTGAAATGTGGAGATCAGAAAACACACGTTCTGTTCATTTGAGGGGAAATTTTACAATAAATAAATAAATAAAATAAAAATGGACATTTATTTCATGCAGTTACTGAATAATTTGCCTTATGATTTAGTCCCGAAAATCCAGATGGACGAACCAAAACACGCCCTGCAGGTTAGCGCCAGGGGGTTTATGGTAGAGTTTTGATAATTACAGCTCAAACTGAGAAGCTAACTCTGATGGTCAGTGACCCTGCTGGCAGGATATTTTTGGTTGGTGGACTGTTCTCAGTCCAGCAGCGACAGTGAGGTGTTTAAAAACTCCAGCAGCACTGCTGTGTCTGATCCACTCAGACCAGCACAACACACACTAACACACCACGTCAGTGTTACTGCAGTGCTGAGAATGATCCACCACCCAAACAGTACCTGCTCTGTGAGGGTCCATGGGGGTCCTGACCACTGAAGAACAGGGTAACAGAGTATCAGAGAAACAGATGGACTACAGTCTGTAACTGTAGAACTACAGAGTGCAGCTATACAGTAAGTGGAGCTCTAATTTCTGACGAATGATCAGAATCATCCCACCCACAGGTCTGAGATCAGGAGGAGGGGGCAGGGCAGCTGTCTGTGTGATGGAGGCCAGGCTTCTGATCTAATTTCTCTCTCACTCTCTTCCTCGTTTCGCTCCGAGAGTCTCTAGGCCTCTCATCTCGACATGCACCCAAGAGTCTTTCGGTGTGTTTACGTTCAGTGCTGACGAATACGAATGAGTCACCTAATGAAGTGAAGGAAGTCAAGCTTGGTTCAATTTGTGAGCTGTGTTTTGTGTTTTAAGGTCAAGTTTTCTGATCTTTACCAACTGAGCATCTGAGTACATTAATACACACATATATATATATATTTATTTATATTTATACAACGGTCAGTTCCGGCCATGCAAGATTGGTTGAGAAGCTTGTGCTGTTATTTCACCATAACATCACAATTTTTCACCATTACTGTATCACTCTGCTGAGAGCTCAACACCACTGAATGGGTTTGATTAGTTCAGAAAATCATCAACCAGCTTCTCAGACTGAGCTGTGGAGCCGTGTCTGCAGGTTCTCTGAGGAGCTGAAAGTGAGGCTCTTGAAAAGAATGGGAGCTGGAATGAAGGAAAAGAGTCACACACTGAACACCTGAACACTCACACAGCTAATTTTAGATTGAACTGTTGAGGCTTCTGTTATATATATATGTACACTCACCGGCCACTTTATTATGCTAGTAAAAGGCTGGACCCCCTTTTGCCTTCAGAACTGTCTTAATTCTTCGTGTCAGACTTTCAACAAGGTGTTATAAACGTTCCTCAGAGATTCTGGTTGGTTATTTGAGTTCCTGCTGCCTTTCTATCATCTGGAACCAGTCTGCCCGTTCTCCTCTGACCTCTCACATCAACAAGGCATTTACGTCC
>NC_051233.1:31725662-31770662 GCF_015220715.1 Pygocentrus nattereri | reverse complement strand
GAAGCCCACATGACTCATTTGACCTTCGCTGGGGAAGGAATGGAGCATTGAGGGCAGAGCAGCACACTGAGGTCTGCTGAATGACAGCGCCTCTGCTAGGACATAGGACAATAAGCCATATCTCGTTAGACTTTAGGCCGAATTCATACGACAAGAAAACCAACAAGCTTCGTCTGACATCTGGTGTGTCTTACGCCTCTAATGAAATCAAGGCAGCTGTTAATGTTCTTGGAAATGCGGCAGCATCAGGATCAGAGTTAAGTAATACAGTAAGTGGGGAAAAGTCACGCTGTGATATTTTGAGCTAAACACCGTGATATTTGGCTGCAGCCGACTAAATGTTAACGGCAAAAACTTATATTTGCATTAAAAAAAGTACCCAGATACAATATTCCCATACATAGAGCTGATTATCGCTCCAGCAATAAAAGGAGTGAGATTAAAATGGGATTAACACAGTAATTCAGCATTCTGCACTCTTCTTTAGTAAAGACAATGGTTCTATATAGAACCGCAAACACTCAAAGAACCATTTGTATGCTTAAATGGTTTATTTCATGCTGAAATTGTTCTTCAGATTGATGGGGAATGTATTGTAAATGGTACGGATGCATATACAGCATCAATTTGAAAAACCATTTCATCATGCAGAGAACCATTTAAGCATGCCAATGGTTCTTTGACTGAGTGTTCGTGGTTCTATGTAAAAGCATTGTCTTTACTTTAGAACGCTCAAAGAACCATCTTTAAGAGTGTAGTTGGTGAATATATTAGCTTTATTTAACATGATTTAAGGTTGGCCTGCATTTAATTTTACCAACATGACATATTTATTAGATCACTTGAAGGACTGGATTCAATCGTACACATCGGCGATTGGCCAGGATGCTCCACAGGTTCATTTGCTAGTGAAGACACACACTAGGGGGCCGTGAGCGGACTTGCCTGGAGTGGTGGGCAGCCCTATCCACAGCACCCGGGGAGTTGGGGGTTAGGTGTCTTGATCAAGGGCACTTCAGTCACGCAATGTTGGCTCCAGGGATCAAGCAGGTGACCTTCTAGTCACAAGGCTGGTTCCCTAACCCCCAGCCCACGACTGCCCCCCTCCAAAAGGAGGTGCACCATTCCTGAAGGTACTGCAATACCAGGTCGATGCGTGGAGCAGATGGAGCAAGCTGCTCTTCCGTCTGCCTGTTCTAAAGATCTATTTAATATCTAGTCCTCATTGGACGTATCAGATATTAAACTGATAAGAACAGATGATACACGTGATCTTAGCCAAAAGGCAGAGAAACGTTTAGGCCCTTTGATTACAGAAAGGTCCATTTTAATTTATTACATTTTAATTTTAATTTATTCATCACATTGAATGGGGGCAAGGGGGCAGTCGTGGGCTGGAGGTCAGGGAACTGGCCCTGTGACCGGAAGGTTGCCGGTTTGATCCCCAGTACCGACAGTCCATCACTGAGATGTCCTTGAGCAAGACACCTAACCCCCATTTGCTCCCTGGGCACTGTGGATAGGGCTGCCCACCGCTCCAGGCAAGTGTGCTCACTGCCCCCTAGTGTGTGTGTGTGTGTGTGTGTGTGTGTGTGTGTGTGTGTGTGTGTGTATGTGGTGTTTCACTGCACAGATGGGTTAAATGTTAATTAAAAAATTAAAATTAATTAAGATTAAAAAAGTATCACTTACATTAACAAAAAACAACCTGATCAGTCTTATGGCTTTATCTGTATTTACAGTAGTCTGTAAACATGTTTCCATCACAATGTTAACGCGTTTTTATTCCCCTAAAAATGTATCCACAATTGTTTTGGGTTTTTTTCCGCAATTTTAGCTGATATTTGTCATTCCATCATTGTTTTTTACTCACTATGTCAAAATACTCAGATGGAAACCAAGCTGGTGTTTCATTTCCAGTCCAATGCACTGGTGATCAGAGCCAATAAGGTCAAAAATGTATGTTGTATGTACGTGAAAGTGAAAGTAGTACTTGTGGGCTGTACTGGAACTGCGTTAAATGAAAAAGAGACTTTTGCTTAAGTTTAGAATGAAAAAAAGACAGAGACTTATATGGCCTCACTTCAAAGAATCAGTAGTCTGGACTAGTACATTCTCAATGACACAGAACTCGTGGCATCCCTTCAGCCAACCGGTCACAGCTCAGCTCAGTGACCTTTGGAAAAGGTGTTGAAACTGTCAGATTTGTGTCACTTGTGGTGACGCAGTGGTGTGAAATGTAAATCGGGCTTCAGCTGCGTGCGAATGTCCCATAGAAGGTCATTGCTGTGTTCCTGTATAATTGCTATAAGCTCCAGTGAGTGTAACTGTAATGGTATATGTAGTGTTGTATATTATTCTCTGCTTCACAGAAACTTTCATTTGGATTTTTATGCTTTGGCAATTTGCAAATTAAAGCCCATAAAGGGATGACTTCACCAAGAAATGCTACTGTCACAAACAGTTCGAGTGAGTTGTTTAAAAGTGCCGTGAATGCTGATAAGAACAAACGTCATGCAGTGGAGTGAACTGAAGTCAAGACTGAACAGTGATAGCTATGATACAGCACCAATAAGGTGGGCAATCCAGACAGTCTCATAGCTACCACACAGCATCCCTCAAGCATTCTGCCCAGGCAGCCTCTCAGCTACCACACAGCATCCCTCAAGCATTCTGCCCAGGCAGCCTCTCAGCTACCACACAGCATCCCTCAAGCATTCTGCCCAGGCAGCCTCTCAGCTACCACACAGCATCCCTCAAGCATTCTGCCCAGGCAGCCTCTCAGCTACCACACAGCATCCCTCAAGCATTCTGCCCAGGCAGCCTCTCAGCTACCACACAGCATCCCTCAAGCATTCTGCCCAGGCAGCCACAAAGCTACTACACAGCATCCATCAAGCTTTCCACCCTAGTAGCCTCAAAGCTACCATACAGTGTCCCACTGTCAGCGATTCATTGTATGGCCACCAGAGGTCTCACTCCCCAGAGTACTAGCCCTGTTCCCACCAAACCACCTGTACCCAATTTCAGTAATCAGCCACGGCTTAAATGCCCTTCCTTTCGCCAGGCAGTGGGAAGCTTTGCCAGGTCACTTGTGTCTGCATGCTGAGTGTTTTTGGATTAACTAGCTGTCTTGTGTTTCTGACTCTCTGCCTGGACTTTTTGCCTCTAACTGCTCTGTTTTTTTTTATTTGTTTGTTTTTTAACAAACGCTGTATCACTCCACTGAGATGCCGTTGCTAAGCAATGACTTTGACCGCTGTAGGAGACGCTTGAGCCATGTGAACGTTTTCACTTCTTACTTTGCCACAAACAGAAAACGGACGCTGTTAAGATCACATCTGACCGACAGCCGATTTGGTCCGACTCTGAAGACGAGACGACACTAAATTCCCAAACTGTCGTCACCACTGAGCAGCTTTTCAGTCGGCAGCTGTGACAGAAGAACAGCTGAACAACCTGGAATCAGCCAGAATTGAACCCAACACCATTCGCCAAACTAAACGGGCTGGAAGAAGCTTTACAGACCGGCTGGAACAAAACAACATTAATCCTGATCTGGAGAAACTGACCAAACTGAGCTGAACCTGATATTGGGTCAGTTTTACGGCTCAGTCTGATTTGGTCCGACTCTGAAGATCAGACACGTCTGGCGAATGGTGTTGGGTTCATTTCTGGCTGATTCCAGGTTGTTCAGCTGTTCTTCTGTCACAGCTGCCGACTGAAAAGCTGCTCAGTGGTGACGACAGTTTGAGAATTTAGTGTAAGGAGCTGGAGAACGAACTGCCGGCTGAGCAGCGAGTGGGCGGAGCTCGTTACTCTGACGTAGCAACAAGCTGCTCGTTAAGGAGCTCTAATTAGGAGGAAGGAGCTGAACATTAAAACATATTAAAGCCGCGTTCACAGCCAGTTTATTCATTTCTTACTGTATTTATTTAATCGTGGTACAAAACAACAGAACACTCTAGGAGTGTGTCATCGCGAATACAATCACATGATGAACACATTCCTTTGTGTTCTATTGTTTAATTACGTTATGTTGTAAAAGCCTTTTTGGAAATTGTTTTAGCATCAAAACAGGTTTTTCTATATTTACGATGTCGAGCTTAAAACAACGGAAGAACCGTTTTTGGTGCTATAGAAACCAAAAATAACACATTCTCCATCAATCTGAAGAAAGCATCACCATGCAAAGATCCATTTAAGTATTGAATGGTTCTATGCAGAACTTCTGGTTCTAAATACAACCATTCCCCTTTTCTAAAGAACGCTTAAAGATCCAATGTTTTTGCACAGAGTGCACTGAGGTCCTCACCATGATTGGTCTGGGCAGATTTCCATCCTGACAAACTGAAGCGAGTGGTATGCCAAACAGCTTGTTGGAGGCGGAGTCAGAGTCATTCTTTTTTTCTGATTGGCTGTTGTAACCCCTTCTCAGAGCCCAACCAATGAGAGACTTTTTCCTCTTGTGCTTCAGAGAAGAACCTGCGATCAAAAAATAACATTTACCATTTTTTTGGAATAACCTTCTACAATCAATAAATTCCTGTCTCAATAATGTAAAAAGAAACTGCAGCCTAAACTGTAGAAAATTCTATGCAGAATGAAGCTCTAATAAAATTAATATCCAGAATTAAGTTCTAATAAAATTAACTTCTAGAATAAAGTTTTATTAAAATTCACATCCAAAGTAATGTTCCAATAAAAGCAACATCCAGATTGAAGTTCAAATGAAATAAATATTGAGAATAAAGTTCTAATAAAAGTAACTTCTAGAATAAAGTTCTAATAAAATTAACATCCAGAATAAAGTTAAAATACAATTAAAATCCAGAATTAAGTTATAATAAAATTAACTTCTAGAAAAAAAGTTCTATTAAAATTCACATCCAGAATGAAGTTCAAAATAAAATTAATATCCAGAATTAATTTCTAATAAAATTACCTTCTAGAATAAAGTTCTATTAAAATTCACATCCAAAATTAAGTTCCAATGAAAGTAATATCCAGAACAAAGTTCTAATAAAATTAAAATCTATAATTAAGTTCTAATACAATTAATATACAGAATAAAGTTCTAACAAAAGTAACATCCAGAATTAAGTTATAATAAAATTAACTTCTAGAATCAAGTTCTATTAAAATTCACATCCAGAATAAAGTTCTAATAGAAGTAATATCCAGAATGAAGTTTTGATAAAATTAATATCCACAATGAAATTCTAATAAAATTAACATCCAAAATGAAATTAGAATAAAATTAACATCCAGAATGATGTTTTTTATTTATAAATGCTAAACTGAAGGCTGAAATATGACAATAAATGACTATGACCAGATAATTACAATATATTATTGTTTAGTTAATAGCTTGCTGCTGCTTCCAGTTGATAAAACTACCTGTTTTAAATTTTAATGTACACTGCTTATTATTGGCAAAAATAACATCATTTGAAATAAAAGTGGTTCCATACTTTTGAATAAAATGTGCAGTATCATATAAAATTCTTATGGTTTTATAGTCATGGCTACATTTATTTTATTAATTTTTTTTTTTTTGCATTTTTGTGAAACAAGTAAAGCCACTGAAATCAAAATGCAACCAAATCAGCAAAATGTTTTGGTCGGTTTTCTTTTGACATTCAAAATCACAGTGAATCGTAAACGCTGGAACAAAACAAAACGTAACAGAAGAAAGTAAGAAAAACAATTTTGGTGAAAAAATTCCTTTTACTTTACTATTTTTTGAGCAACCTTCCAGTAGTTGCCAATGAAACTGATGATGCTGTTTGCAGCTGACCTCTTAGGAGGAGGCGAGTGTACCAGCCATGCTAGATGATCGTAGCAAACAACCCCAGACATACAGGCAGATACTTCAGGTGGAGCAAACAAACCAATAACAGCCTATAACAGTTCAGAAGACCAGCAAGACCAAAAGCAACCCAGTCACTGACCCTGCGTTATGGCAAAATATATCCAATATAATATCCAATCAATAATCACGGAAAGAGGAGTGACTCCCTGACGTCTACACTAAGGGGTTGTCTATGCATGCACATCATTTTGGATCGGATTTCTTGTAGTGTGAATGCAATCGGAGATGGTCCGTCAGATTGTTGAGTAGAGTTAGTATAAACACCTCAGTCTGACTCTATAATCTGAATGAATTCAGTCGGATTGGTTCAATTCTTTGCTTTTTCATGTAAAAAAGATGGTACTATAAGGTTCTTTACTAAGGAAAATGGTCCTATTTAGAACTATGAACACTCAAAGAACCCGTTGCACGATTAAAAGGTTCTCTGCATCATGAAAAGGCTCTTCAGTCTGACAGAGAACGTGTTGTATATGTTTCAATATAGTATTTGTTTATATTGATCGATGATCAATATAACAATCTTTTTAACCGTATTTTTAACGCACTATTGTTGAAATGTTTTGAAAGAAAAATTCATGGGCCAAAAAATTTCAATTGGATTTTTTTTATGGTGCAGATGCAGTCGAATGCAAACTGGGTGGTGAGTTTTACTGATTAAAAAAATAAAAAGAAACCCAAATATACACCCCCCCCCCCCCCCACTAAGAGCACACTGCTGCACATTTTAATGTCCAATTACTGATTTTAACACTTTGTTTACGCAGAAAAAGCATCTCATTTTGGTAAAAAAATGGCTCGTCAGTTCTACTACTACAGCCCATTCTACTAAACTAAAAAATGACTATTATATAAAGAATTGTTCATTCAAAGTATTGATTAGGTTGAATAAAACTACTTAATTTACTTGTTACAATAGGAAGTGCTTTTTTAGGTTGAACTGATGAGCCATATTTTACTCATATTTGTCATAAGAGGATAACCTCTTATTCTCCAGGGTATGTTCTGGTTTGTCCATCTGAATATTCATGATCAAATCATAAGGCAAGTTATTCAGTAGCTGCATGAAATAAATGTAATTTTTTATTTTATTTATTTATTTGTTTTTGTAAAATTTCCCCTCAAATGAGCAGAACGTGTGTTTTATGATCTCCACATGTCACTACACGCTCACAATTTACTGCTGAAGGCCAAAAATCTCCGACGCTCTTTGTGTTGTTCTCTAAAAGTGATGTTTCCAGAGCAGATCACTGAAGAGACGCCGTCTGTTTATAGTTTAGAGCCCAGATTTGGGGAAAAACGGGTCGACTTTCAGTAGAAAAACAAACTGAGCTCAGCTTCTTTTATTATAAGGATTTAAAATGACATCACCGTCTATTAGACTGGAGAGAAGAGCTACAGCCTCACATGATGCCCAGCTTCTGAAGTATGAACGTTATGGAGAACATGACCAAGCGCGGTTTGGAGCCACCGGTGGTCCCGAGGAGTTGAAGAGGTTAATAAGTTACAGAGCAGCGCTTAAGAGCCGTGTGCCATTGAAGTGAATCTTGCATGACTTCAGATCTCTGAGCAAAAGAGTTAGATTCAGAATGTGTCGGCGTTTCACTGCAGATTACTATTATTATTAACAGGAAGCGTGTAAACAATATGAGTGAGTTCACGCACAAAAATACACCGAGAAACACGCAACACCGTTATTTATCATAATGACAGGAACTGCCACTGCAATTGTGCGTTCTTGGGAAAGAGGAGCACATCCTGTTCGAGGGTCTCAGATGAGCTGTAATTATTGCCCTTTTTCTCCACCATTCAGTCTCCGCAGAGAACCGAGCAGAGGCATCATTACTGAAGCTCAGGGAGGAAAGCAGAAAACATATCTCACAGAAACTCCCACAGAAGCCTCAGCGTCTAAGTCTGCTCTCAGCTGTCTGAGTGTTCAGTGAGTCACTGAAAAAAGGTCCTAAATTTACATAAAATAGCCCTAAACCTTTTACAGTAGTTTTGTTTTTTTATTGTATACAAAACTCTGTAAAATTATGGACAATACATGTAAATTAACAACCCAACTGTTAAGGATGTTTAAGGATTATGCCAATAATGACAACATGCATGTATTTCTTATTTTTTACAGAAAAATGACTATTATTTATTATTTTTAAATTATGCGCAAATTTCTGTAAAAAGACACACATCATTTGTAATTATCCTGCATACAAACAGATTTTAAATGCCCAGAGACTTTTATTTAGGAAAGTAAACTTTTTTAAAAAATTAATTATTCAGCCTGATATAAAATGATTTCATAGAAAACGTTGTTGCAGCTGCTGAGCTGGATTTAAATAAAAGCAGAACTAAAGAAAAGCAGGAAGGGAAAATGAGCTGCAACGTTGAGCGATGATGAGGCGGACGCATGTGCGGAGACAAGCAAGATTGATTTGGGGCAAATCCAGGGTCATGGTCAAAACAGTCCGAGTTCAATGAGCCAACACGGAGAGCAGGAGGGACGGACATCACGAAACAAACACAGAATTCAAACAGGACACAGGTGTCAGAAAACAAGGGGGCCGGACTGGGAAGGAATCAAAACAAAGAAAGAACATGGACTAGACCAAAACAAAAAGCCCATGGAAGACTGGAAGGGGCCGATCGTGACATGAGAAAACTGGACTGTACATGGAAAATGAGCGATGACGAGTGGAATTTTGCCCAGAAACCGCTGAGCCAAACGCCAGTGGAACAGCAGCTTTGCCATCAGTGGGCCGACAGTGGTCCACAGTCCTCTTGCGAGAGCTGTACAGTGGCGTTGCGTTAGATGTGGAGGAAGCACGTGCTTCCTTCACCCTCCCAGCTTGGTAGCATTGTGTTACAGTGGGGAACACTAGAACACTAGAACCTTTAACATCTAAAAGGTTTATTTTGCATGCGCTTGTGAGACATGGGCACAAAAATCAAACGCTTGGGCGACTCATGGGCACCAACAACAGCCACAAGAGAGGCCAGGAAGGCAGTGCCCGAGCCCCATATGCCAACGAAGGCTGTGAGTGAGAGAGAACGACGACAGGAGGATGTTTATGTTGTCGTAAAGTGCTATTCAAACATACGTATATGTATAATTCTTATTAGTAGTAATAGTAACGTTACAAGCTCCAACCTACTGATTTACTTTCATTGTCTTTGTTTTCTATTTTCTGGTGTCACTCAACCTCCGTGTCTCTACATTCTTCTTCTGACTTATCGCTGCTGTCGGAACAAAACCTTGCATTTTATATTTATATTTATTTATAGGGCCTTTACTATAGGGCTTTTACTATAAGCCTTCACTATAGGGCTTTTACTATAAGCCTTTACTATAGGGCTTTTACTATAAGCCTTCACTATAGGGCTTTTACTATAAGCCTTTACTATAGGGCTTTTACTATAAGCCTTCACTATAGGGCGTTTACTATAAGCCTTTACTATAAGCCTTTACTATAGGGCTTTTACTATAAACCTTTACTATAAGCCTTTACTATAAGCCTTCACTATAGGGCTTTTATTACAAACCTTTACTATAAGCCTTTACTATAAGCCTTCACTATAGGGCTTTTACTATAAGCCTTTACTATAGGGCTTTTACTATAAGCCTTCACTATAGGGCTTTTACTTATAAGCCTTCACTATAGGGCTTTTACTTATAAGCCTTCACTATAGGGCTTTTACTTATAAGCCTTTACTATAGGGCTTTTACTATAAGCCTTTACTATAAGCCTTTACTATAGGGCTTTTACTATAAGCCTTTACTATAAGCCTTTACTATAGGGCTTTTACTATAAGCCTTTACTATAGGGCTTTTACTACAAGCCTTTACTATAGGGCTTTTACTACAAGCCTTTACTATAGGGCTTTTACTACAAGCCTTTACTATAGGGCTTTTACTACAAGCCTTTACTATAGGGCTTTTACTACAAGCCTTCACTATAGGGCTTTTACTATAAGCCTTCACTATAGGGCTTTTACTACAAGCCTTTACTATAGGGCTTTTACTACAAGCCTTTACTATAGGGCTTTTACTACAAGCCTTTACTATAGGGCTTTTACTACAAGCCTTCACTATAGGGCTTTTACTATAAGCCTTCACTATAGGGCTTTTACTATAAGCCTTCACTATAGGGCTTTTACTATAAGCCTTCACTATAGGGCTTTTACTGTAAGCCTTTACTATAGGGCTTTTACTGTAAGCCTTTACTATAGGGCTTTTACTATAAGCCTTCACTATAGGGCTTTTACTATAAGCCTTTACTATAGGGCTTTTACTATAAGCCTTTACTATAGGGCTTTTACTATAAGCCTTTACTATAGGGCTTTTACTATAAGCCTTTACTATAGGGCTTTTACTATAAGCCTTTACTATAGGGCTTTTACTATAAGCCTTCACTATAGGGCTTTTACTATAAGCCTTCACTATAGGGCTTTTACTATAAGCCTTCACTATAGGGCTTTTACTATAAGCCTTCACTATAGGGCTTTTACTATAAGCCTTCACTATAGGGCTTTTACTATAAGCCTTCACTATAGGGCTTTTACTATAAGCCTTCACTATAGGGCTTTTACTATAAGCCTTCACTACAGGGCTTTTACTATAAGCCGTTACTATAGGGCTTTTACTATAAGCCGTTACTATAGGGCTTTTACTATAAGCCTTCACTATAGGGCTTTTACTATAAGCCTTTACTATAGGGCTTTTACTATAAGCCTTTACTATAGGGCTTTTACTATAAGCCTTTACTATAGGGCTTTTACTATAAGCCTTTACTATAGGGCTTTTACTATAAGCCTTTACTATAAGCCTTTACTATAGGGCTTTTACTATAAGCCGTTACTATAGGGCTTTTACTATAAGCCGTTACTATAGGGCTTTTACTATAAGCCTTCACTATAGGGCTTTTACTATAAGCCTTTACTATAAGCCTTTACTATAGGGCTTTTACTATAAGCCTTTACTATAGGGCTTTTACTATAAGCCTTTACTATAGGGCTTTTACTACAAGCCTTTACTATAGGGCTTTTACTACAAGCCTTTACTATAGGGCTTTTACTACAAGCCTTTACTATAGGGCTTTTACTACAAGCCTTTACTATAGGGCTTTTACTACAAGCCTTTACTATAGGGCTTTTACTACAAGCCTTTACTATAGGGCTTTTACTACAAGCCTTCACTATAGGGCTTTTACTATAAGCCTTCACTATAGGGCTTTTACTATAAGCCTTCACTACAGGGCTTTTACTATAAGCCGTTACTATAGGGCTTTTACTATAAGCCGTTACTATAGGGCTTTTACTATAAGCCTTCACTATAGGGCTTTTACTATAAGCCTTTACTATAGGGCTTTTACTATAAGCCTTTACTATAGGGCTTTTACTATAAGCCTTTACTATAGGGCTTTTACTATAAGCCTTTACTATAGGGCTTTTACTATAAGCCTTTACTATAAGCCTTTACTATAGGGCTTTTACTATAAGCCGTTACTATAGGGCTTTTACTATAAGCCGTTACTATAGGGCTTTTACTATAAGCCTTCACTATAGGGCTTTTACTATAAGCCTTTACTATAAGCCTTTACTATAGGGCTTTTACTATAAGCCTTTACTATAGGGCTTTTACTACAAGCCTTTACTATAGGGCTTTTACTACAAGCCTTTACTATAGGGCTTTTACTACAAGCCTTTACTATAGGGCTTTTACTACAAGCCTTTACTATAGGGCTTTTACTACAAGCCTTTACTATAGGGCTTTTACTACAAGCCTTTACTATAGGGCTTTTACTACAAGCCTTTACTATAGGGCTTTTACTACAAGCCTTCACTATAGGGCTTTTACTATAAGCCTTCACTATAGGGCTTTTACTATAAGCCTTCACTATAGGGCTTTTACTATAAGCCTTCACTATAGGGCTTTTAGGGTTTATATGGTTCTCCTATAGACGCTCTGTAGATACTTAAAACATTAAACGTTCTGATGATATTCAGTTGATTATCCATGGTATTATGGTTAGGATTAGGACCAGGTGTAGGCTTTGCCTTGAGGTTAAACTGGTGAACTCACCTGTGTGAGAGTGCACGTTCTCTGCAGGTCGTGTCTTCAGTACGAATCGCAGTGATTTGGGCTGTTTCTGCAGGTGGTCAGTGCTCAGTCCATCAGAAGGCTGCTGGAGACTGGGAGTGGGGGCGTGGCCCTGGGCGGAGCGCAATGTGTGCAGGAGGATACAGAACGGCAGCTCATGACCTAAAGCGGATAATAAATAATCATTCTAATTCATTCTGATGAGTAAATTCAGCTAATTTAAGGTGAAGCCACTGCTAACGCAGGTATTCAAATGTGCACATACAGCATCATAGCAAAGCATTGACCAACAGAACTGGACGCTCTTGAGCAGCCTTAGGTCACCACGCCCAATACCAAGTGTGGGCTGGAGGGTATAAAGCATTGGGCTGTGGAGCAGTGGAGCTGCGTTCTCTGGAGTGATGGAGCTCCATCCAGTACCTTACTGATCCAGAACCTACCATCCAACATCAGTACCTGACCTCACTAATGCTCAATCAAATCCTCACAGTAATGTTCAACATCTAGTGTAAAGCCTTCCAGAATAGTAAAGGTTTTCCGTTGTTTTTTTGTTGGTTTTGTATAGTTTGTGTCTAAGTTTTGATGTTTTCCTGCTGGCTGAGGCCATCATATCCACCCAGATAGAGGCTGAGAGAAATTTTCCAACTATGGCTTTAGGGCTTTTTTGGGCTGGCTGTTTGGGTGATGCTACATCTCAGCTATAATGCGGCCGCTAAAGTGACACTGTATCACGGCTACGAAGCTCTCTGGACTGGGGACCTGATTGACGTGACATCGCAGCCTCAGCTGGCTGCTTGGCTGCATGAGCAGTGCTATGCTGCAGCTACAAGGCCTCTCAGGCTGTCTAAGCCAAGTGTTGCTGCCTGGGCCGGCTGCTTGGGTGACGCTACATCACTATGGTGCAGCTATGAGGCTGCCTGGACTGGTGGTGCTCGGCTGCTGGAAAACGTTTCCCCTTCATAGCTAAGGACACTTTCAGGCCTTTGAGGCTTCCCTGACTGACCTTGTTTGCAATGAACCGTAGTTGTGAGACTTTTCCCCGCGGCTAACGACTCTTTCCAGGCTAAGTAAGTGGCTCTACACCGAGGTCAGTGAAATTTCCCCCGTCAGCTTTGGGAACCATGGAGGTCTGTTACTACAAGTTACTACAAAAACGAATTGTGATGTTTATAGTTAGGATGTGCATTAATGTCGTGATATGACCCCAGTGGTTTCCCACCTGCAGGCCCCCCAGTGGGCCATGCTGGTACTTCAAGGGGGGCATAGATTGAACACAGCTGCCACCACTGTTTTCCATTCCTAACAACTACCTGCAACCTGGTTAGATTACAGCTCATATTTGCAGTCAGGGACATATCTAGAACCTCCAGAAGGACTAGAGTGATGGGTTTTTTTTTCACCAGTTTTAAACTAAACCAAAGTGGGATTGATTCCTCCGTCAGCTCCTAATCATGTTAGCAGTTAATTTTAAAGGCCTTCAGTCCAGCTGCTGAAGTCCTAACCAATGTGAGAGCTCACTTGGCTGTATCTACTTAAATGCTGCAGAGAAAAACATCTGGACTGGACAGTTCCATTAAACACTTTTTAGAACCCTTTTCTCTCCAACAGACATAAGAGTAATATTACAATACTGTGAGTTTAAATACAACATGCATGATGAATCTAATAGCTAAAATTAAAAATCCCTTTTCTTTTTCTCTGATGGTCTAGAAGGCCATGAGGGTTCTCCATTGGAGAACATGTTACGTGTCCAAAAGCAGACACCTGCTCCTCCAGCATTTCTTCTGAAATGAAGGGAATCAATAAATACACTGTAAAAAAAATCGGAAAAATGGTCGAAATACTGGCAGCAGTGCTGCCAAACAAAAAGCATAAAATTGAAGTAAAATATCCCAAAAAAATTCAATAAAGGTTTTGCAGAAAAAACAATAAAGAAAAACCTTCAATAAAAAGTTAGCACAAAAGGTTCTGCAGATAAAAAACTCATGTTTTATGATATGAAACATCATTAACGTGATAGCATAAACAGTTGAGCTGATAAAACTTTACAGATGATTTTTTAATTAATGTGATCAGTTACCCGGAAAATATCTTCTAAATTTGTATCCAGAATTAGAGTTTGAATGTAAAATGATATAAATATATAAAGCTAGTAAGATGTACCTTAAAAGTACAAGGAAAAAACATTACGTTGTTAGTATGGACATAAATCTTTACATAATGTGCTCCATATTTAATTACAAATAATGTGTGTCTTTTTACAGAAATTTGTAATTTAAAAAAGCATAAAAATACTGTATAAATAATACAGCAATTTTTCTATAATAAATAGGAAATAAATGTGTATTTTGTCATTATTGGCATAATCCTTAAAATAACAGTTGGGATGTGAATTGACATATATTGTCCATCATTTTACAGAGTTTTGTATACAACAAAAAAAAATTACGGTTATTTTATGTAAATTTATGACCTTTTTTTTACAGTGTTTATCTTAGTTTATCTTCTTGTGCTACAGTAACACTCTTTTCCTCTTTTCTTCTGGGAAGGCTACACTAGACGCTTCTAGGATTGATGAATTGATTGCATTCAGCCACAAGAGCACTCGAGCACTCGTTAATTACTTCTGGACTAATTACTTCCAAATCATCCCCAGGGTAGTGGATGGAGCTCCATCGCCAACAGCGTTTACACACTCAGGCAGAAGGCCTGTAAACACTAGAGTGAGTGAGAGTCCTTACCGATGAGTGGGTACATGTCCTCCTCCCCGTCATGCCCCGTGCACAGCTGGTAGTTTGAGACTGAGCCCTGCACACAGGAAGTGGTCATTATGTTTGGAAGAGAAGGACAGGAAACAGGACGCAGGAGATATGAAACGCAGGAAATGCCAAAATGAGGGCGCAGTAAACACTCGGGCCTGCCCACCTGCTCAGCTCCCGGGTCTTGATAAACAACACCGAGCTTCAAAAACCACACTCAGCTCTCTCTTCGCGAAGACTCGCTTCATCAGAACGTCATAAAAAGGAAACGAACATACGGCGTCGCGTTTTACGGAGAGACCTCAATTACAGAACAGCAGGGCCGATACCAATAAGCCGAGTCCCAGTTCAGGGGCTGCGTCCTCCGGAGGCCGATTCACAGCAGCGCGACTAGGCTGTCCTATTCTGAAGGCTCTTTAATATGCGGCAAACATGTATGAAGATACATCATACTGCCATAGTATCGGCTCGTCTGGCTTCACATGCATATGAACTTCAGTGGCATCCCGTTCTTAATCCAAAGGGATTAATAGGATGAACAAGGGTTAGGAGTGTTTATGGGAATTTCTGACCGTTCTTCCAGAAGCACATTTGTCAGACACTGATGTTGGTCAGACACTGATGTTGGACGAGAAGGCCTGGCTCACAGTCTCCACTCTAATTCATCCCAAAGGTGTTCTATGGGGTTGAGGTCAGGACTCTGTGCAGGCCAGTCAAGTTCTTCCACACCAAACTGGCTCATCCACGTCTTTATGGACCTGCTTTGTGCACTGGTGCGCAGTCATGTTGGAACAGGAAGGGGCCGTCCCCAAACTGTTCCCACAAAGTTGGGAGCAGGAAATTGTCCAAAATCTCTTGGTGCTGAAGCTTTAAGAGTTCCTTTCACTGGAATTAAGGGGCCAAGCCCGATTCCTGAAACACACCCCACACCATGATCCCCCCTCCACCAAACTTTACACTCAGCATAATGCAGTTAGAGAAGTACCGTCTCCTGGCAACCGCCAAACCCAGACTCGTCCATCAGATTTCCAGATGGAGAAGCGTGATTGGTCACTGCAGAGAACACGTCTCCACTGCTCTAGAGTCCAGTGGCGGCGCTTTACACCACTGCATTCCACGCTTTGCATTGCGCTTGGTGATGTAAGGCTTGGATGCAGCTGCTCGGCCATGGAAACCCATTCCATGAAGCTCTCTACGCTGTTCTTGAGCTGATCTGAAGGCCACATGAAGTTTGGAGGTCTGTAGTGACTCTGCAGAAAGTTGGTGACCTCTGCGCACTATGCCCCTCAGCATCCGCTGACCGCTCTGTCATTTTATCGCTTCCACTTTGTTATAATCCCACTGACAGTGGACTGTGGAATATTTAGTAGTGAGGAAATTTCACGACTGGACTTGCTGCACAGGTGGCGTCCGATCACGGTACCACGCTGGAATTCACTGAGCTCCTGAGAGCGACCCATTCTTTCACTAATGTCTGTAGAAGCAGTCTGCAGGCCTAGGGGCTTCCACCTCACCATGAGGTGGTTGTTTGTGCCTTTTGAGAAGAGTCCACTATCGATGGTAAGCGGAACAACTGTCCAACCAATGTCCAGTCTGCACCTCTCCCCCGCACATTCACACCGCCATCCTGCTGAAACTCCCTGTCACCTCTTTGCCAAAATCTCCGGCATATTGGGCACCAACAAGGACCAGCTAAACCCAACGGACTTCAAAAACCTACAAAATGCTCAATGGCAGCAAAATTCTACTAGTTCCAGGTTCCAATTCCCATAAAAAAACAAATGAAGGAGCCAAAAAAGGATTATATGCTAACACCTATGAATCCTGTATTCATAACGCATTATAAATGCGCTCATAATATGTTCTGTGGCACATATGATGCCTGATACAGGCCTGTGTGATAACACTTTCTATGAATGTCATGTTTGTAAGCATATAAACACATTTATAACATGTTATAATGCAATTATAAGGTATAATAAACATGGTAATGAATATGTATAAAAATGTACAGTGACACACTTCATAGCCATGCTTATTATACATTATGAATTGTTACTATAATGCATTATAAGCAGTGTAAATAACATGTTATACAGTCAGTGCCAATAGTGAAGTAAAGACACATACAAAGTCTTTTTACGCCCTTCACTCTGTAACACTACACTACAGTACACTACAGTACACTACACTACACTACAGTACACTACACTACACTACACTACAGTACACTACAGTACAATACACTACATTACAGTACTGCTGGTTTCTGCTGGAGTTCTATTGGATATGCAGTGTTAAGTCAGTGCCAGGCTAACGGTGGTGCACATTAACAGTGGTGAACATTAACGGTGGTGAACATTAACAGTGGTGAACATTAATAGTGGGGAACATTAATAGTGGGGAACATTACCAGTGGTGAACATTGACTTTCCCACATTGGGTGAAACTCTGATGTTGCTCTAGTTTAAACTCTGACATTTGAAGCCTGTAATGAGCTTTATTGTGTTTCAGTAAATCCTTCAGTAAATTCTTCAACTTGAGGCCTCAGTCTGAACCCTGGAGGAGGCTTTAGTCCAGGACGCTTCACTTTATATATGCATTCTGTTAGCAATTCATAATGCATAATAAGCACAGCTATAACATGTAATGCATTTTTAGAAATATTTACAGCCATGTTTAAGATGCCTTATGAATGCATTATAACATGTTATGAACAAATGTCACATTCATAGAAAGTGCTACTGTATTATCTATTGTCATCCTTGAACTTGGGCTGCTTTTCTGAACTGCAGTCCCGTTTCTCTCTCTCCTTGGGTCATTTCTGCATTGACCCCACTTTTGGGCACATATTATGGAGACAAGCCTCTGTACCCGAAACGTTACTCACCGACAGGCCGCTGTGCTGTAGGACGCTCTGGACCACACTGTCGGCTGTAGAGTTCATATCGACCATCACTGGAGTCGTCTAACAAGACAATCACAGGCACAAACGAGTGCAGATGTTAGAGGAAGATCTATTTTTTCCCACTCGTCCCAGATGAAGGCATGCTTGCTGTCCACATCTGCACATTTAGAGCTCCTGACAAACACTGGAGCTCAATAGCCACCCAAATATTTACTGTCAATACGGCCTCAATTCCTTTCTGAACCCCCTCGAATTGCTTCCAGGCCCACTTCACGGCGCGCTTGTGGATTTTGGCATCTTTTAAAATAAACAAAACACCTGTTGTCTGAAACGTCTGGCCACAGAGTTCAGCTGATTACATTGTGGTTTTTCCATTAGCCCTTGTTTTCGAGTGTTACCCTAACGCCATGGAACTGAGCTACAGGGCAGTGGTTGAAATGTTCTCTATGAAATGAGGCCCTCAAATAAAAGAGCATCACTTCATTAACAGCTACTAGCGCCGCTCTGTAGGCGACCCTGCCCGTCTGCAGGGACAGCAGAGGAGGGGAAAGTTCAGCTCCTCACTGCTGGGCTTTAGTTACATTTAGGGATCATACGCCTTCAAAGAGGGGGGCAATTATTTATTATCACCCCCCCTAATTCTTCAGTGATGTGAAGCTGAAGTCAGAGATTCTCCAGATTCTCATTCGAATTCTCCCGTTCCACCTTAAATGGTGCAGCAGTTCCATTCTGGCGCTTCAGTCGTCAGAACTGCTGGACTATTTAAGGTGGAACGGGAAAGTTAGCCTAGCTAGCTAGAGAGACATTAGCATACTCTTATGCTTGTTATGACGAAAAACGACCAAAATCCACTGAAACCACATTAGACTAAGATAAAACAGCGGTTATTGGGATTTTTCAGCAGAGAAAATTCTCACATTTGTGGGTTTCTTCGGTCTGTTGTTCAGCCAGGTTGCTGTTTTTTCTTTTTTTCTCATATCACTCAGTTTGGAGGGTCACGTAGCCCCAACACTTCACCCCACCCCTCTATCTCAACAAGAATCGGGACCCCCTACCCTAGATGTGAACACGGAAAACAGAGGGCTAGGGGCGAGGGATGAAATGACCCTGGGCCAGACTGTCCTCTTTATTACAGAAACGATTTGGGTGACTATTGAACTCCTGTGTTTGTTAGCAAAGTTAACCCCTTGACTCCTGAGACAAGCATAAAATTGTGTGGCCTTGATTTGAAGCATTTCTTTACCCCTTACGTGACCCCTCTGTTACACACAAAACAGCTCAATCAAAGTGCATCACAGTCCTTGTGGCTACTGAATAATAAGCCTTAGTGTTTAAAAAGCCTGGAATTTGTTGAGGGGTTCATTTCAAGACAGTGTATTGCACAGATGTCATTCCAGGACATTATAGCTGATTGTGTGGTCAATTCACACGGTAAAAACTTCCATAAATTGACCGGGTCCTCAGTTTGAGTCCGAAGCTAACCAACAGATCTAGCTTCTTCTCCTCCAGAGCCTCAGGATGTTCAGGGTTGGGAAGCTCTGTAGCACCTTACTGAGAAAGCCAGCACTGGACGCAGGACAAATGAGGACAATGAGGAGGTTTTTCCGGTTTGAGTCATCACTGCTGTTCTGGAGAATCAGATATTCAGAGACATGTCAAGGCGAGGCTTTCTTTATCTTTTCTACATGTATCACTGATGTCACGGCAAAACATGTTTTTCCTTCTCCTATAAAGAGATACGATATATATGAATTGAATTTGCCTGTTGTCCTTTATATTCTGTGTAAGTTTCGTGATTCACCAAAACAAACGTCCCAAAATTTCATGGAAAAAAGTCTGGATACTCTGGCTGCGTAAACATTTCCTCCAATCTGATGGAACACGTTCTGATTACAGATTAAGACTGAAGTGTTTATTCTCACTCTACTCAACAATCTGATGGAGAATCTCCAAGGCTCAAGCAATCAGGCCCATGCTGAAGGTTATAAACTCTCACTGTGACGCGACGCACATGCAGAACGGACTTAAACTTTATGATAGGGAATGTAATCAGATACAGGCGTTCACACGGATATTATTCTTCTATTTGAAGGATTATTTATATTATTACCCACCTGAATGGCCTCAATCGGACTAGAGTATCCAGACTGAGGTGTTTGTCAGATTATTAATGGCTTATTAGTCTTCATATAAATGTGCCTGTTGCCTTGTAGTTAAAGTAAAGGATTTTTCCTTGTCTTGTAGAGTTACCATTTTATATATATATATATATATATATATATATATATATATATATATATATATATATATATATACATACATACACTTACCGGCCACTTTATTAGGTACACCTAATAACAAGCACCTGTTCAGTTGCTTGTTAACACAAATAGCTGATCAGCCAATCACACGGCCGCAGCTCACTGCATTTAGGCGTGTAGAGGTGGTCAAGACAACTTGCTGAAGTGCAGACCGAGCATCAGAACGGGGAAGAAAGGGGATTTAAGGGGCTTTGAACGTGGCGTGGTTGTTGGTGCCAGACGGGCTGGTCTGAGTATTTCAGAAACTGCTGATCTGCTGGGATTTTCACACACAACCATCTCTAGGGTTTACAGAGAACGGTCTGAAAAAGAGGAAATATCCAGTGAGCGGTCAGTTGTGTGGACGAAAATGCCTTGTTGATGTGAGAGGTCAGAGGAGATGGGCAGACTGGTTCCAGATGATAGAAAGACAACAGGAACTCAAATCACCAACCAGAATCTCTGAGGAACGTTTCCAACACCTTGTTGAAAGTCTGACACGAAGAATTAAGACAGTTCTGAAGGCAAAAGGGGTCCAACCTTTTACTAGCGAGTGTATATGCTTATTATATATTAGCTGTTTGAAGCCATCAGTGCTGAGTGGAACAATGCTGACAGTGTTTGTGTTGACATGCACTCAATAGTCCAGTCATAGTCAGATTTCTGCAGTTATCTGATTATTTAAACGGCCGCGTAAACAGCACACTCAGATTTCTTAGATCCGAGTTAGATCCAGAAATGTGATGAAGAGGCTGGATTTGAGCTCAGTAATCAGATTTCTCAGTGTGAGCTCTTACTCTGATTTCTTTCAGATTTCAGCATGTGTGAAAGCAGATGGTGGAAATAAGGGAGCGAAACACTTTTGGGCTTTTAACACGGAAAGAAATGAAGGGAAAAGCTCTCCTGCCCTAACATCCTGTCTCTGTTAATGTTTTACATCGACAGCTTAATGTTTTGCCATTTTTGTCTTTGCTTTGCAAAAGTGTCTATGCATAAATTTTATAGTGTGTATATATATATATATATATATATATATATATATATATATATATATATACACACAAGTTATTTGACCATTTCAAGCATCAAATATAAAAATATAAAATACATATTATTGTGTAAAGTGTAAATTTAAGGGTTAGGGTTTGGGACAGACACCTCCCGCTAGAAAATACCCTATAAATGATGATTTTCTATACATTGACTTTATTAATTATCTCTATGAATGCCTTGTGCTTAATTAAATCAGAACATAATGTTTGTAAATATCTCAGGTCTGAACTGCTTTTTGATCAAATTCAGTCCTGCTTTGTTTTTGTTTGGCATCATTCTTTAACTGGGAGACGGAGAATGTGGAGCTGTCAAAACATTTCAGTTTCATACATAATACAAATATCGAGAAACGCTGTTCAAACAGTAGATGCATCCAGACAGGAACTCAGAGGGAACTCACTGCTGTGTTGTCGAACAGATGAACGTTCAGCAGGATCCTGTTGGGGATGAAGCTCTGCCTGGCTCTCCCGCTGTGCCTGAAGTCAATCGGAAATCCACAATTACACTCAGAACACATCCAAACAGGCACAAACCACAAAGGTCAAAAAGACGTTATCTAAAGTAGACGACTGTGCAGTTCAGACTCGAGCCCATAATGAGCTCGCCGGCTGCCTCAGAGTGCTTCTCAGCGGCATGAGCGTGCATTAGGTGTAATACAGCTGGGAGACAATAAAGACTGGCATGTTTTAGTCGAAGTTCTGTGGCTGTTTCTCTCACCACTGTAGCGCACGGAGCCACTTCTCCTTCGTCTCTGAAGAGCTGTAAAACAAAGAAGAGGAAAACAGAGATAAATACAGAGAACATGTTGCAGCTACACCTGAAACAGAGGGAGATAAAAACAGGTGAGACTGAAAACACCTCACGCTCTGCTGCAGCACCTGAGCCCTCATTGAGCCCTCATGTCTCCGTGATTGGAAGCTCGTTAATCCAGTCCATTAAATGCCTCAGTGGCCTTCACTGAGTGCTTTAATGAGGGGTGCGAGGTCAAGTCCCGCCAGTCAGAGTGCTAACAGTGCTGTGAGCCAGAAGCTGGTAAAACAAGCATCCCAAAGGAGAGGAAGTGTTGTAGGTCTGTCATGGAGGCCGGGAGAGTCCACCGTTTATGTAAAATGTCAAGGAGATTGCCTGTGGAGCGTAAAATCTGGCCTCATGACTGTCCAGCAAAGCTGCACTGCTGTCTGACTTAAAAGCTCTTAGTAGAAAAAGCTACGTTGTAATTATACTAACTGGCCACTTTAGTAGAAACACCTACCGTGTACCTCTATGCACTGGCCACTTTATTAGAAACACCTACCTTGTATTTCCACTACCTGGCCACTTTAGTAGAAACACCTACCGTGTACCTCCATGCACTGGCCACTTTATTAGAAACACCTACCTTGTATTTCCACTACCTGGCCACTTTAGTAGAAACACCTACCGTGTACCTCTATGCACTGGCCACTTTATTAGAAACACCTACCTTGTATTTCCACTACCTGGCCACTTTAGTAGAAACACCTACCGTGTACCTCCATGCACTGGCCACTTTATTAGAAACACCTACCTTGTATTTCCACTACCTGGCCACTTTAGTAGAAACACCTACCGTGTACCTCTATGCACTGGCCACTTTATTAGAAACACCTACCTTGTATTTCCACTACCTGGCCACTTTAGTAGAAACACCTACCGTGTACCTCCATGCACTGGCCACTTTATTAGAAACACCTACCTTGTATTTCCACTACCTGGCCACTTTAGTAGAAACACCTACCGTGTACCTCCATGCACTGGCCACTTTATTAGAAACGCCTACTTTGTATTTCCACTAACTGGCCACTTTAGTAGAAACACCTACCGTGTACCTCCATGCACTGGCCACTTTATTAGAAACACCTACCTTGTATTTCCACTAACTGGCCACTTTAGTAGAAACACCTACCGTGTACCTCCATGCACTGGCTACTTTAGTAGAAACACCAACCTGTGTACTTCCACACATTGGCCACTTTATGTCTTGTAGTTCCACTGAGAGGTTCCCATTCTATTAAAGCAACTGACCTTTGATGAAGGTTTAGAGCAGCTCCTGCAGGTCTACTTTCAGAGTTTAGTTCCTACAGGAAGGCAGATCTCCAGGACTGTGCTTTGTGGCCTCTAGTTTAGAGGATGGCTGTGCACCAACAGATTGACTGCACACTAGCCAGCTGGAGCCACAAAAGAAGGTGTTACTACTAAAGTGGAAGAGTGTAATCAGGTCTTGAGGGGCTGGCAGGGTGAAGTAGAAGTGATAGAGAAGGTGTGATTCTCCAGCAGCTGGTGATGTTACTTTGTCACATTGTTATGACTGTAATAACAGCGAGAGCTTCCATAGTCATATTCGCTCTACTGTTAAACAGACGTGCTGAGACAGTTTCAGGAAGGACCCGCCAGAAATATGAAGACTATGATCTCCTGGCAGCATCTACACAGCGGAGAAACACCGGCTTGTTTGTTTCTGCAGGACAGATTATCTGGACTGGCAGGAAAGCGGAAAGCATTTTGTTTTGGAAAGAAACTGGGACCTTATTTCATGCAAAACATGCAGCTTTTTAGAGTTAAAATCACTCGTTGTTTTAAATGAATAAACATTTAATCAAGCTTGGTGATAAAGGACATAAAAGGACATTTGGCAGGATCTCATTAGGAAAATACAAAAGCAGGACACCGTGTGCAAAAGCATGAATCTAAAGAGTGGCTCAAAAACCGAGGTGAGGTCAGACAAGAGGTCATGGAAACTAATCAAAGAGACTGGGATGAAAACATGAGCCAAAAAGGGGAAACCAGGTAACCATAGACCAGGGGTCCCCCCCCCCATCCTCACCCCTTAAACACTTCAACGGTCACAGTCAAGTCAAACCCAGGCTGAAGCCCAAACGGCTCCGTACTCCCTAAATAGTGTTCTAGCTATGAAAGTCTAGAGATTCTGGCCTCTACAGACAAACAGTGCATCATGTATCCAGTGTGGGTGTGTCTGAGTCCCAAATCACTGCTTCTTAGCTGTATTTTGCTCTGCTGGGCTGCAGGATCCAGTATATAAACTCCTAAGTAGTGCACTATGTAGGGAGCAGGGAGCCGTTTGAGATTCAGCCCCAGTGTGAGATTGGTGCTAAATAAGACTCGTGGCATTGATTTGGTGACCGAAAGCAGCTATAAAGTGAAACCTTTTGCCTTAAACTGGAAAACATCAAATATTATCAATAATAAATTATTTTCTGAAAACTTGTATATTTTATCATACATTTGTTGGATGTTGGATGCGTTGAGTCAGGTGTAGGCAGTTAGTAATCAGGTAAATTGGAGCATGTTATACGAAAACTAAGCACTGGAGGTGTGGTTTTCAGCTAATGATCGTGGGAATCGGAGGGCTGAGCAGTTCCAAAATATATTTTCCTAACTCAAAATCATAACTTTACAGGAAAAAGACCTTTTCTTTTTCACTAAATGCACTGATCTAACAGGGTTGTTGTAATAATATATATATATGTTCTAATAAAATGAACAAAAATGAATGAACGTACCTTTTTTCATTACATGGCCATAGGCAAAAGTTCAAAATGCAGTGCAAAATATGTTTGGTTGATTTTCTATGTCAAAAATTTGTGACCAAATCCTCTACAGAGAACAATCTTAAATATTTCTGCATTTATTTATTATTATAAATTTATATTTATTTGCAGAGTTTAGCGAATTTCAAAAAAGTTGTGGGCCATTCGTTTTGCACATTTTATTTACCTAAACATGTCAAATTCAGTAAATAAACAGTAATTGTGCATCAAAATGTGCAGAAGTGTTTCTCCGTAAAGGATGTTTTCACTTATTCACACAAATCAACAACACCATAGTATTCAACTAAACCTTTGCACATGGTGCTTTTTTCCTTTAGAAATGATGGAAATTAGATTTACAAAGCCATAAACAAGCAGATCATCATTTTGCAGGTAAACAAACAAGTTTACGTTGATTTAAAAGTGTTTTTATTGTGATTAAGTGTTTTTAATTGTGATGGTTGTGCTGATTGTGCCCTCATTGCTCACTAGCAGCTCAACAGAGCCACAGCATCTCACACATCGAGAGTCAGCAGCGTCCTGGTTCCTCCGGAAACGGAGCTGTGCTGGAAAAATGTTTTATTTGATTATATTAAATAAAAATATTGAAGTCCGTTCCCATGAATGGCCAATAGGGGGCCTGCAGAAAGAGGTTACTATGATTTAATTCTATTCGATTCAAATTTTACAGTTACCTCAGAGTGACCACATAATTGGTGGTCGGCCAGCCAATCACGAAGGAGTTTTTGGCACTGAATTTCCTGCTCGCCACATGTTGGATACAGGAAGCGAGCCATACATCACAGAGACTCACACGAGCCTTCAGCTTCAGATACAGTGACCTAAAATACACATATTCATAATTATATACACAGATATAGTAGAAAGACCCGCTCAGCTTTAGATTCAAATACAGGTGAATACAAAGTAACCAAGCACACAGAAACCACTTCTTACTTAGTTTTGGCGATGATGAGTGAATCTGTGAAAAGTAGGAGGAGCCTCTCACGCGTTTCCAAGCCGACTGTGAGGTGGGCGTGGTCTTCCAGAAGAAGCACTGCATTTGGAGACATGTGATCCACCCTGTACGCATCACTGTAGGATAGATGATGTTGCTATTACCACCAACACATTATTGTTATACACCAAACAGCCACTTCATTAAGTGCACATCCTTGTATCTACACTCCGAATATATTGCATATAATGCAATGGATGAACATGACCAAAAATAAGGTGATACATATGTGTACAACACCGCTGACTGACAGCAAAACCACTGACTGACTACAACACCAGTGACTGTAACTCCAGATTGCAACACCACTGACAGCAACACCACTGACTGACTACAACACCACTGACTGACTACAACACCACTGACTGACTACAACACCAGTGACTGTCACTCCTGACTGTAACTCCTCAGACAGCAACACCACTGACTGACTACAACACCACTGACTGACAGCAACACCAGGGACTGAGTGCAACACCAGTGACTGTAGCTCCTAACATCAACACCACTGACTGACAGCAACACCACTGACTACAACACCACTGACTGATTACAACACCAGTGACTGTAACTCCAGATTGTAACACTACTGACAGCAACACCACTGATTGTAAGACCACTGACTGCAACACCACTGACTGCAACTGGCAAAACTAAGAAAACCAGATTTTATTTCTAAATTATAGTCTACTTTACTTTCAAACTCACATCTTCATTCATGTTCTTATTTTATTGTATGATACATAAAGTAATTAGTAGCCAAATATGTCAGAAATATCAAATATTTGGGCTTTTTTTTCTGTAACACCACTGGACAAAATAAATCTTGGGACACAATTTATTCTCAAAATAAAATGACATTTATATTCATCATTTAAAGCGTTTTGTGTGAACTAAAATCACTAAAATAAAAGTTGAAAAATAAGAATTATCACACACACTGGTGGGGTAAATTCAGGAAAACACAGTCGTTAACTTTCTGTGGTTCATTCCTATTTTGAGCTCATTTAAAGTGTCCTCAGTGAGGTAGAATGAGTTTGCTATGAGGCTAATACAGCTAACTGCATTCCTAAATGATCACAAAGCATGTGGAGATCTTCAGTGTCTCTAATAGACTTGATTATGTGGTTTCTGACTTTGTATGACTCACTGTTATTTATAAACAAGCACAAGTACGTATGGTACATTGTTATGTGAGATATTTCCCCATACATTTCATAGTCTATGTATTTTAAAACATAATGGGTTAACATGTGTTGCAGTCAGTCAGTCAGTGGTGTTGCTGTCATTGGTGTTGCTGTCATTGGTGTAACAGCCAGGAGTTACTGCCACTGGTGTTGCAGTCAGTCAGTCAGAGGTGTTGCTGTCAGTGGTGTTACTGTCAGGAGTTACAGTCACTGGTGTTGCAGTCAGTCAGTCGGAGGTGTTGCTGTCAGTGGTGTTGCTGTCATTGGTGTAACAGCCAGGAGTTTCAGTCAGTGGTGTTGCTGTCAGTGGTGTTGCTGTCAGTGGTGTAACAGCCAGGAGTTACTGCCACTGGTGTTGCAGTCAGTCAGTCAGTCAGAGGTGTTGCTGTCAGTGGTGTTGCTGTCAGTGGTGTTATAGCCAGGAGTCAGTGGTGTTGGAGTCAGTGGTGTTGTACATATATATTACAACACATCACTTTATTTTTAGTCATTTTCATACATTGCAGAAATATATTTGATAAACACATCAGGAATGTATATTTGGAGTGTAGATACAAGGATGTGCACTTAATGAAGTGGCTGTATAACAATAATGTTTTGGAGGTAACATGTTAATATAGTCTGAAATACATTTTACTGTCCATCTACATGTGCTTACTTTTTTCTGTATGAGATTGAGGTGCACGTCTTACTTCTACAGTTACTGACTGTGCATTTGTAGTTGTAACCATGGTGATGGACGCAGCATAACCATGTGAGTGAGTGCAGTGTAATTTTGGAAATGGATGCGGCTCATAAACTCAAAGCTCGTAAACAAGTTGATTTGTTTTCTTAATCAGTCCATCTTATAATTCTGTCTCTATCATCAGGATCGTGATGTCGGGACAATAAAGACAGATCTTTTTTTTTTTTTAATTTTCACCACCAAACTCCATCTAACGATGGCTTTGAAGAGCCTGCGTATCAAATGAAAAACAGGGTGAAGTCTGATGGTGCACACATCCGAGAATGATGGAAGGAACAGCAGAGGTAATGAAAGGGAAAAATGGGAAAGTTCTGGGCTGTGATATTGTTCATGTGCGATGTCATTATTTTACATTATGGGAGATCCTTATCAAAGACGGCTGCTGTCCAGGAACCAGTGACAAATATAGAGAATACAGTTTTCTCTCCGTTTACCCCCCCACCCTCTCTCTCTCTCTCTCTCTCTCTCTCTCTCTCTCTCTCTCTCTCTCTCTCTCGCCTTGTTCTTTTCACTCCTGGCATGAGTGACGCAGGTTATGTGCTTTTTCTCCTCTCGTGCGCATCCCTGCACCACATTCCTGCCCATATAAGGCTGAGCGTAACTAGTAGCACCAAGTCAGATGAACGTAAGCACCGTCCAGATCAGCAACAGAGTGTGTGTGTATAATCTGACACATTCATGTCTATTGAAAACGGAATAAGGACGTATATAAAGCGTATATCTGACCGCGTGTGCTGTGTAAACTGTGTTTGAGCAGCGTTTAGCTCGGAGCTGAGCGAGTTTATCTTAATGGTTTTGTGGTGTTGATGGTTGGAGTGATAAGGTAAGTAGAGCGGAGGAAAAGAGAGACCATTTCAGCTGTAAACAGACACGCAGCCCCGTTTACAGTTGTGTAACCGGGTCCCACTGAGTTATTTCACTACATAATACCAGCGTTAAAGCCAGCTTTCCCAGCCCCCCCATCAACCCACCACCCCCGCCCCCCCATCTCTCATCCCACTTTATCCCAAATGAAGCCGACGGCCAGGAAATGCTTGCTTCTTTAGTTTTAGACTGGAGCTGGGTCACCAAAGGTAAAAGAGGAACAAATGTTGTTGCATTTAAGGGTAAAATTTAGTCTCTTTTAAGAATAAAAGTAGTAACACCACTGACTGCAACACCTCTGACTGTAACTGCTGACTGCAACACTGCTGACTGCAACATCACTGACTGCAACACCACTGACTGCAACACTGCTGACTGAAACTATATGTTGCACACGTTCACATGTATGACCTGCTGACCTCCAGCAACGCTGTTGTGTCTGATCCACTCAGACCAGCACAACACACATTAACACACCACCACCATGTCAGTGTCACTGCAGTGCTAAGAATGATCCGCCACTCAAACAGTACCTGCTCTGTGAAGGTCCATGGGGGTCCTGACCACTGAAGAACAGGGTAACAGAGTATCAGAGAAACAGATGGACTACAGTCTGTAACTGTAGAACTACAGAGTGGAGCTATACGGTCAGTGGAGCTGATAAAGTAGACAGTGAGTGTAGAAACAAGGAGGTGGTCAGAACGTTACACCTGATTGGTGTGTATATATGTAGAATGTAGAGATGATTATATATGTTTAAAATGATAGATAGACAGATACATAGATGAATAAAGCCAACTTGAATGGAACTGAGTACCTGCTATGATGTCTGCTCTTGCTGAATGCTCTAATAACAGTGTGTGTGGTGTGTCTCCGCTGGACTGTCGTCTTCATCGTCTGCAACAAAAACAAAAAAACAAAAAGTCTCAGACGTGAACATTTCATTCCTGAAGAGCTATCAGCGTATTTTCTGATGGAACACGGCTGCGTTTAGCGGAGGTGCTCTGTTTTGATCTGATTTGGTCTCAGTAGATCATCATTTCATTCACTGTAACAAACCACCTCCAGTCTTCTGCCTTTTAGAGAATCATGAAAACAGTGGAGCTGTGAACATGATTGTAAGTGGGGAAGAGGTCCAGCCACTAGAGGGAGCCCAAGAGACCAAACACTGTGCCCAGAAAACAAAACAGTGGAAAATAATACTGTGGCGTGTGCCCGACCCTTGGTCCTCAAAGACGACCACAAGAGCCGCTTGATTTCACGCACCGAAGCTGAAAACTCGTCTCTCTTTTCTAAGTTTTGTGGCTTGTGTGTCACCAAAGACGACAAATCTGCACTCGCTTCTATGCAGCATTGGCCAGTAAGCCTTCATCAACATGTTAGCACTTCATTGTGTTTAAGGAAACTCTCTCTCTCTCTCTCTCTCTCTCTCTCTCTCTCTCTCTCTCTCTCTATATCTCTCTCTCTCTCTCTCTCTCTCTCTCTCTCTCTCTCTCTCTCTCTCTCTCTCTCTCTCTGTTTGTGTGTCTCTGTGTGTGTGTGTGTGTGTGTGTGTGTGTGTGTGTGTGTGTTGCCATAGCAATGGTAAGCAACACCTTAGCAACTACTTGGGATGCCATAGCAATGTCCTAGCAACACCATAACCACCCTAGCGTAACCACCCTGGTGAACCAATCAATGTCCTGGCAGCAACTTAGCAGCCACCTTGGACAACATGGCAAAGGCTAAGCGACAACTTAGCAACTGCTTGGAATAACATAGCAGTGTCCTAGCGACACCTTAGCAAACACCTGGGATAATATAACAAAGGCTAAGCAAAAACCGTAGCAACCACCTTGGATTCCACAGCACTTGCAACACCTTAGCAACCACCTGGAATAATTTAACAAAGGATAAACAACACCTTAGCAATCACATTGGATTCCATAGCACTAGCAACACCACAGCAATCACCTGGGATACCAGAGCATTGTCATAGTAACACCATAGCAACTGGCTGGGATACCATAGCAGTGTACTAGCAACCCTTTAGCAACCACCTGGAATAACATAGCAATGGCTAAGCAACACCTTAGTAACTTTCTGGGATAAAATAATGTCTTCACAACATGTTAGCAATTGCATGGGATGCCACAGCAGTGTCTTAGCAACACTTTAGCAACCACCTGGGATAACATAGCAGTATCCTAGCAGCATCATACAGCAGCTTTAGGTAATGTCCACATTACCCAACAGAATCGAGATGGTAGATGGGCTTCATGCACAACTGTCTCTAGAATTTACTCAGAGTGGTGCAATGAAGTAAAAACACCCAGTGAGCAGCAGTTCAGCAGCCCGAAACAGGGAGAGAGGTCAAAAGGGAAAAAATAGAGTGGTTCAAACTGATAGAAAGGCTGCAACAACCCAGATAACCACTCTGTACAATTGCGGTGAGCAGAAAAGCATCTCAGAATACACAACATGTCCAGCCTTGAGATGGAGGGGCTGCAACAGCAGGCGACCACGTCAAGTTCCACTTCTGTCAGCCAAGACCAAAAAGCTGAGGCTGCAGTGACCACAGGCTCTCCAAAACAGGACAGTTAAAGACCAGAGAAAACAAAGCCCGAACTAATGAATCGCGACTTCTGCTCAGGCTCACAGATGGTAGGGTCTGAATTTGGGACCAACAGCACAAATCCATGGACACAGCTTGCCTTATTGCAGCAGTCCAGGCTGGTGGAGGTGGTGTAATGGGGCTGGGATTTGTTTGCTTGAATGCCATAGCCGGTTTGAGTAATGTTGCTGACCATGTGCATCCCACAGTTTACCATCTTCTAATGGCTACCATGTCACAAAGCCATCTCAAACTAATTTTATGAAGCATGACCGTGACTTCAGTGTTTTCAGTGGACTTTGTTCATTTAACCTGTATCAGTGCATAATTGGTGGTTTGCTTCATAAAAAATTAGGGTAACACTTTTTAGGAAGGTCACGTTTGTAAGACATATAAATTTTTTTTTAAAGCCCTGAGATTTCCAGTGTTTTATTTCTCAGCGCTGGAGCTGTTAGAGCTGCATCTCCAGGGCTTCAGTCCTGAATGTTCAGATGCTCCAAACAGGCCGTCCAGCCTAGAATCATTGCTACAGTGAGCTTTTCTTACCCGGTGTCCCACTTTAAATGCTGCACTACATTACATTACAACAAACCAAGTACCCATCAGCCCCTCCCCTGAACCCCCTCTGACATCACACTGAGCGTGAAGTCACTGTGGAGTGAAGGCCTGGAGAGGGAGGGGTGTGATTGTAATTTATTTCCTCACTGGTTCTAACATCAAGCGCTAGAACCCTTCACTCTGTATCACTACACTACAGTACAGTACAGTAATGCTGAGTTCTGCTGGCGTTCTATTGGATATGCAGTGTTAAGTCAGTGCCAGGCTAACGGTGGTGCACATTACCAGTGGTGAACATTGACTTTCCCACATTGGGTGAAACTCTGATGTTGCTCTAGTTTAAACTCTGACATCTGAAGCCTGTAATGAGCTTTATTGTGTTTTAGTGTTTCAGTAAATCCTTCAGTAAATACTTCAACTTGAAGCCTCAGTCTGAACCCTGGAGGAGGCTTTAGTCCAGTACACTTCACTTTACTGAGAGCGGACAAAAACAGCTTATGAGCTCTTATAATTTGTTATGAACAATACTTACAATGTATTGCATGAACAATCCATAATGTATAATAAGCATGGCTATAAAGTGCAATGCATTTATATAAATATTGGATGCCTTATGGAGGTATTATAACATGTTATGAATGTGTTTATAGATTACAAATGTGACATTCATAGAAAACGTTACCACAATTATTAATAATTGTGTTGTTAGAGATAATAACGCACAATGAACACATTATTAGGACCCATTTTATGCAAATTGCTGAGGATGAATTATCACCTATGTTCACATCTTATTATGGCCTAATGATCTCTAATGCATTAACGTTTTAATTGTCAGGCTTTTATTCCTATGGGTCCTAGATAGAAGCATGTTCATTGCTTTGTTTGAGCTTATTAAGTTATTCAGCTCATAATGAATGAAGCTAAAGGGACAGTGAATAGAATGTCAGAAGTTTCTAACCTGGCACTCTAATTATAGCTGACATGATACCATAGCATTTCCCTAGCAACACCTTAGCAACCACCTCAGATACCATAGCAATGTCCTATCAACACCTTAAAAACCACCTGGAATATCATAGCAATGCCCTAGCAACATCTTAGCAACCACCTGGAACACAATAGCATGGTGTAGCAACACTTTAGCAACCACCTGGAATACCATAGCAATGCCCCAACTACACCTTAGCAACCACCTCAGATACCATAGCAATGTCCTATCAACACCTTAAAAACCACCTGGAATATCATAGCAATGCCCTAGCAACATCTTAGCAACCACCTGGAACACAATAGCATGGTTTAGCAACACTTTAGCAACCACCTGGAATACCATAGCAATGCCCCAACTACACCTTAGCAACCACCTGGGATACCATAGCAATGCCCCAGCAACACCTTAGCAACCATCTGGAACACAATAGCATGGCCTAACAACACCCAAGGCTTATCCGATGATGACCTGGGATACCATTGGCCTTCTTGAAGATTTCCACCACTACCCCATGTAACTTAGTTCCAAAGGGCAAGGAGACACTAGAAAACAAGGGGTAGGGGTAAAAATATGAAATTGGACTGGGCCCAAGTCTATGCTCCCCAACATTTAGCTCTGAATTTCTCAAATTTGTCCACAGAAGAGATGCAGCTCAGCCCTGACTGACCATCACTGTGTTAAAGAAGCTCTATTATTATCTCTTTGTTGCTGGATGCACTGCAGTAGTTTCTAGTGAGTGTGCACAGAATGCCATTCACGTCACTATGGAAACGGTTATTATTGAACAACAATATCAATGGCCTGAATGAACTGAATGAACTGAATTACATTAATTAAATGCGAAGTTATAGCTCCATATCGCCAGCTTTGTTTTTTTAACTGATTATTGTTCTTATCCATTATAATTTATTCCAACAGTGCAAAATCAGTGTAGGTGAATCAGCAACTTCAGGCTTGACCACTGTGAAAACAGGATTGCTTGCAAACGCGTGGCCTAAAGTGTATCTTACCTTTTTGCAGGTTTCATTGTCCCGTAGCGGAGTTTGAAGTTTGGCGCCCTGCTGCGGGGTCATTTTAAACCTACGGTCAACAAACCCATAGCAGGTTGACCTCTGTAAAGCCGAACGTCCACTACTGGTCAGTTTTCTCCTTCATCTGAAGGCCCGGAACATTCCAGCTTCAGCTGATCCATCTAAATGTTCTCTTTCACTAGAAACGCTCAGGCTGAGTTGTGGAGCCGGGTTGGTTTACTGGCCTCAGTTTAGCAGCGGACGCATTTCATTCGTCCTCCTTCAGACCCAATGGAAAAGTACTGCTCTCTCGCCCACTGTCTCTCTCTCTCTCTCTCCCCTTCTTTTCCTCCCTCCCCCTTCATGCCTGTGTCTTTTTCTTAATCTGTTATCCGTCCCCTTTCCTGTCCACCTTCTTCCTTTAGGGAGATCTACACTCCTCCACCCACCCCACCCCCCCCCCACCCCCTCCCACCTCTCTGTTTATACTTTGCCTTCACAGAGGAACGTTAACAGTAAGTTTTCCGTAATTTGTCAGAGTTTAAAGACGTAGTTCCGTCAAAAAAAGTCAAAAAGTGCAAAAACAACCCACTTTAACACAATCAATTGCCATTATGCAAATGAGTCCCTGCTGATTGGTGTCATCTCTCTCAGCCTAAATAAGGGAACTCCTCACCACAGCGGCACATACTGCATAATAACAGCGCCAAACATATTGAGACGTTACGGGTTCTTGTATTTGTTCTAGACTGTAGTTATTACGGTGTTATAGACTGTTGTTCTTAGCTTACAGTGCACTGCCTTTGTTCCACCTGTTACAGTAAAATGATCATCTTAGGGTTCTGTGTTTTGTTATTAAAGACTGAAGCTGTTAAAGTAGAACGTGAATGATTAGCTTATAACGCGCTCTCGTTATTATCACAATCATTGGCCACGTATTTTGATGCACACATGGAATCTGTTTCCAGTCGTTGGCGTCTCTCTAGTGTTAAATGCAATAACTCATGTACATTTAATTTACAGACAACATACAATGTATACGCGATATATAGACGTGTGGGGACCAGCAATATATTACTATCCCATATGCAATAAAACATAATGAAATATACCATATAATATAATACAACATATTACACCACTGACATATATTAATATAATAATAATAATCATCATCATCATCATCATCATCATCATCATCATCATCATCATGATTATACACTGTATGCCAACTGTAGTTCTTTGCATACAGTGCATGGCATTTGTTATAGACCATAGTTGTTAATATATAGTGTATTGATATATTAATTATTAACTTCTTAGTGTGTGTTTACATAAACTATAGTTTGAAATATAATGCATTACGTGTGTTATAAACTTATTATTAACATATAGTGTGATGTATATTATTATAAACAGTTTTTGTTTTTATTACACTGTGTCACATTTATTACCAAAAGGAGTTGTCAGCAAGCTGTGTATTGTTTTAGACTGTTCTTGTTAGTATACTATTTATTACATTTGTTATAAAATGTAGTTGTTAACATAGCATGTATTACATTTGTTATAAACTGTAGTTGTTAGTATAGTGTGTATTACACTTATTATGAACTGTAAGCATTAGCACAGTGTGTATTACATTTGTTATAAACTGCAGTTATCACAGTGTATTACATTTGTTATAAACTGTAGTTGTTAGTATAGTGTGTATTACACTTGTTATGAACTGCAAGCATTAGCACGATGTGTATTATATTTGTTATAAATAGTAGATTTTAGCATATTATGTATTACATTGGTTATAAACTGAAGTTGCTACCATAGTGTGTATTACATTTGTTATAAACTGAGCAATTTGGTTCTGGCCTTAATAGACAATGTGATATATAATTTACAGACAATACACAATATACCATACAGAGAATATACACAGCAAGCAAGTAGTGCATAAAGCTATATATATATATATATATGGACAGGTCAAATACAGATAGTGTAGATATTATTTAGAGACTATAAACACATAAAGTACCAGCAACAGAAGCTTAAAAAGGGACAAGCGATCTACGCCAGTTAGTGTGGCAGTGCAAACAACACTAACCTACGTCATGCATGGGGATGAAGGGGTGGAGTACAGTGGAGTGGACGGTGTGGATGGTCTGGGTGTGAAAACTCTCTAGAGAAAACATGAAGATTGTACTGGTCAGCTGTTTATGAGGGCATCGTCCTGAGAAAAGAAGCAGAACTACTCAAAGTTCCTCCCAGCAGCGCCTCACACTGAATAATGCTGCCACCAACAGGACGAGAAGGACACCACCCAACAAATGTCTAAGAACGTCGGTTTCCTGCGGCTATTTTAGCCAGCAGTTGTCAGAATATGATGTTTTTGTTATAGACTGGGGTGTTTAGCACACAGCGCACTGCACTGTATACACTGTATAGAATATACTGTATTTCTCACAGATCATAGACATTAAGAATTTTGTATTTGTTATTGACTGTAAATATTAGTGTACAGCATATTGCATTAATTATACACTTTAGACATTAGCACACAGTATATTACATTTAGAAAGACTACAGATATAAGCATACAGTGTATTACATTTTACATTATGTATTACATTAGCCCTGCGATGGACTGGCGACCTGTCCAGGGTGTATCCTGCCTTCCGCCCGAAGACTGCTGGGATAGGCTCCAGCACCCCCCCCGCGACCCTGACGGAGAAGCGGCTTAGAAAATGGATGGATATATTACATTTTTTATAAACTGTAGTTGTTACATACAGCACCCTGCAGTTAGACCCTGGGTTTTAGTATATAATGTATTGTATTTGTTATGGACTGTAAATTCTATCATACAGTGTTTTGCAGTTGTTTATACACTATATATATATATATAGTACACTACATTTACAACCCCAATTCCAGTGAAGTTGGGACGTTGTGTAAAACATAAATAAAAACAGAATACGATGATTTGCAAATCCTTTTCAACCTACATTCAATTGAATACACTACAAAGACGAGATATTTAATGTTCAAACAGATAAACTTTATTGCTTTTTGCAAAAATTCACTCATTTTGAATTTGATGCCTGCAACACATTCCAAAGAAGTTGGGACAGGGGCAACAAAAGACTGGGAAAGTTGAGGAATGCTCAAAAACACCTGTTTGGAACATTCCACAGGTGAACAGGTTAATTGGAAACAGGTGAGTGTCATGATTGGGTATAAAGGGAGCATCCCTGAAAGGCTCAGTCGTTCACAAGCAAGGACGGGCGAGGTTCACCACTTAGTGAACAACTGTGAGCAAATAGTCCAACAGTTTAAGATCAACGTTTCTCAACGGGCAACTGCAAGGAATTTAGGGATTTCATCATCTACAGTCCAGAATATCATCAAAAGATTCAGAGAATCTGGAGAAATCTCTGCAAGTAAGCGGCGAGGCAGAAAACCAACACTGAACGCCCGTGACCTTCGACCCCTCAGGCAGCTCTGCATTAAAAACCCACATCATTCTGTAACGGATATTCCCACATGGGCTCAGGAACACTTCGGAAAACCACTGTCAGTGAACTCAGTTCGTCGCTCCGTCTACAAGTGCAGGTTAAAACTCTGCCATGCAAAGCGAAGCCACATATCAACACCACCCAGAAACGCCGCCGCCTTCTCTGGGCCGAGCTCATCTGTGATGGACTGACACGTCCACATTTCACACTGTTTTTGGAAATCATGGACGTCGTGTCCTCCGGGCCAGAGAGGAAAAGGACTGTCTGGATTGTTACCAGCGCAAAGTTCAAAAGCCAGCATCTCTGATGGTGGGGGGGCTGTTAGTGCCCATGGCAGGGGTAACCTGCACATCTGTGAAGGCCCCATTAATGCTGAAAGGTACATGCAGGTTATGGAGCAACATCTGCTGCCATCCAAGCAGCGTCTTTTTCAGGGACGTCCTGCTTATTTCAGCAAGACGATGCCAAGCCACATTCTGCACGTGTTACAACAGCGTGGCTTCGTAGTAAAAGAGTGCGGGTACTAGACTGGCCTGCCTGCAGTCCAGACCGTCTCCCATTGAAAATGTGTGGCGCATTATGAAGCTCAAAATACGACAGCGGAGACCCCGGACTGCTGAGCAGCTGAAGCTGTACATCAAACAGGAATGGGAAAGAATTCCACCTAGAAAGCTCCAACAATCAGTGTCCTCAGTTCCCAAACGCTTATTGAGTGTTAAAGGAAAGGTGATGTAACACAGTGGGAAACACTCCCCTGTCCCAACTTCTCTGGAACATGTTGCAGGCATCAAATTCAAAATGAGTGAATATTTGCAAAAAACAAATAAAGTTTATCCGTTTGAATATTAAATATCTCGTCTTTGTAGTGGATTCAATTGAATATAGGCTGAAAAGGATTTGCAAATCATCATATTCTGTTTTCTTTTGTTTTATGCAACGTCCCAACTTAATTGGAATTGGGGTTAAGATGGTGGTGTTTGTGAGGCCACTAAATACTTTGTGATATGTAGATGAAAAATTCATTTTACATATATAACCAGTGAGAGAAGTTGGCTTTGCATCTTGCATGACCTATTGGCTACTCTGCCCTGCCATGGCTTCTTTAGTAGGTACTATGCTGTTTTGTCTGCATCCATAAGCTTTCAGAAAACACACAGAAACACGGACAGCATGAATGCAAATCACCGACAGGAGACTCCGTCCATATCTGTAGGCGTATTTTACATTCTCTTTATATGTATGTGCCCTGCGCTCGTCCCCTGGGCTCCAATGACAGCGGTGAGAGCAGGCAGAAAGTCGGAGCCCAAATCCTGAATGCTGCTGAGAGACACAAGTGACGAGATGACAGCCACGAGAGTGCCGGGTCTCGTGGCTGTCATCAGGGCCCTGGGGTCAAGGCTCCAGGCACAATGTATCCACCATTCACCATCTTACTCTAGACGAGCATTTCAGAGAGATACGTCTGGTGTTTTATATTGAGGATCTGACACGATTCCGGGCCCCATATACCAACATCTGTAGTCCAGTATGCTGGGTCCAAGCTGTAAAGCGATGCTGCTGCTTTGGATTTCAGTGCCTCTTTAGTCTGCTTTTCTGCACCATCTGCTAAAGCGAGCTCTTGGGGTGGTGGAGGCAGCAGCAGCTGTTTGTGGTTTATCAGGTGGCTTTGCTTCTGTGTTCAGCGGTGGGACCTGGACTTTCATGAGTGCAAAGAGTGCGGTTTGCATCAAGCCTATATTTGAATGCACTTTTGCTCCCTTAGCATTTAGCCACTATACAATTTAATTGATCGTTCTGACATGCTTACTTGCAAAATTTGCCCGCAGAATTTGTCAAAAATTAAAACTGAACATGTTTTCCACACTAACCAATCTTTAACTCATAAAGTGTTTAGCATTATAATGGGCTAAAAATAAAAAAAATATATTAAAAAGTTAAAAATATAAAACATTCATTTCTAGCCAATCAGTGGGCAGTGATCTATGTGTGGACCCATAGCCTGTGCATTAATTCGCCCCTGCATGCCTTCCACAGTGGCTGATTCTGCATTCCCCCCCTATTGATCCTGCTTGACCTGAGCTCTGCATTTGATACAGTGGATCAAAACATTCTTCTTAAGCATCTGCAGGGCAGACAAAGACTCCTTTGAGCTGGTTCTTGTCATATGATAAGACTGAGCGTATCTCACTAGGAGGCTTTAGGTCTCCGACATGCTCAGTATCCTCTGGAGTACCACATGGATCAATCCTGGGACCTATTCTTATTATAATTTATTCTCTTCCCTTTGGAGATATCATTGGTTGGCATTTCACCATTATGCTGGTGAAAAGGCTCCTTCTACTCGCTCCATAGCCAAATCCAAGCTCAATACACGTTTGAAGGAGATTGAGGCCTGGATGAAGGGAACTGCTTGCAACTAAACACGGCAAAAATTCTGATTCTTTTTGTAGGAACTCCACACTGATTGGGAAAAATCTCCAATTCCCCCTTTTTCGCCATTTCTGGCCGGGACAATACCTTTGCAATACAGGTATCATTTTCCAATTTCCAATTCAGGTATTAGGTTTAACACTCATAGGAACTTTGAGGCCCACATTCAAGATTTGTGTAAAATTTATTTTCATCGTCTAAAACGGGTTTCAAAACTCTCTTCTATTCTAACACTATTCGATGCAGAGAGGCTTGTTCAGGCCTTTCTTTCTTCGCAATTTCATTATTGTAATATGCTTTTTTAATAGCGTATCAGCCAAATATATCCAGAAGCTCCAATATATTCCAAATTGAGCAGCCGGGATACTCATGAGGGTACGGAAAAATGAACATATTACACCAATATTATATTCTTTACAGCTTGGTCCCTGTTCGGCTGCCGTGTCTACCCCGCAGGATCAGCAAGGGTCTCGATGCTCCAAGACCTGGACCAAGGACCAGGCCTACGCCAAAGGCTCTTTATTTTCAAAGGAATTGTTTTCTTACAAGATATACAGTCCCATCAGGTTTATTATAAAGTGCAATGTCTCAGACATCAGGCGGCATATTTATAATGACTTTCTGTGAGGGAGCTTTAAGAGGTGGACGTCTGGTTCCTATCACCACCACTGTGAATAGTTCTGACTCAGTAAGCTTCTGTAGAAGGGAGCGTTTCACACCAAACCTCTCTAAACAACTTTACCATATTAAACCAGTGAAATAATCTTTACTATGGCCATAATGTCTGGCTGTTGCTATATGTTATTGCACATTTAATGTATGTGCATTTATTAAGATTTGATGGCATGCTCATTTAACGAGACTTTATGGACGTCTGTTGTTGTTACATGTTGGTTTAATGAGCACGAGCCACACAATGTTATGAAAATGTGGGGAGAATGTGGTGTGGCTGATGGATGTGTCTCATTTATTGAAGCGCTGCTTTCAAGCAATACTGTATAATAGATTTTCTCCAGCTTTGGCTTAGAAGACAATTGCATACATTGTTAAAGCAAACAAATTCCTTGAGGGGAAAGAAAAGTGCTGCAGCTAGCTGTACTGCTCTCAAATCATTTTGTGCTGTGCTGGTCCACACAGCTCGTTCTCTCACCACCAGGCTTCCCAGCAGACTCTGAATCATGGAAAGGCTGAAATAATGAGCCGTCTCAGAGGACAACCCGTCCAAGCGTGGCCTATAAGAGCACAGTCTGGGTTCCCTTTGGTTTGTGGTTCTTCTCAGAGGCTCTTGTTCATTCTGTCATGACATCTTAAAATCACTTTACGGCTCACTGTACACAAAATTCATTGCTTGCGAACTGTTGTTTGACACATTCTCAAAAAAATCCTTCTTTATCTGAACTTTGAATTACAGCATTACAGATTTCCACACGACTAATGTGTCACTTTTTCAATATAAAGGAACATAAATTACTGCACCACTCACTTTGTAAATAAACTCATTTATAAATGTGCATCCAGGGGGCGCTGTTCCTGAAAATAAAGTCACAGGGAGGCATTCAGACCTGACAAAAACGTAATGTGGGGCATTAAATGTTCTGTTGTTTTACGCAAACAACTTTTGCAACTATGGCAGCTGAGATGGGTTTAAATTAGAGACATAGCGATACCACGGTTTCCCTTCCAATACCGATAGCTGATCCTTTAGTATCGGCCGATACCGAGTACCGATAGCGAGTCTAACGCTGTCCAACCTTACTCACCTATAAGTCCTGATATTTATACAATTACATTTTTTAAATATTTCATTTTGGCAAAAATCACAAATGAGACACACTCAGCTTGGCTTGAAGGCATTTACTTGTTGTCCAGATTTTGCATATTTAATATCAGATATTTTTAACACTCAAAATCAATGTGAAGTGAGAGCCCTTTGATTATAATATGAAGGCCGGGAGCAGAGCTGTAGTTTAACAGTGGCCAGTGGGTTTGGGTGGTGCTGGAGCTGATCTCTGGCTGATGGACGGTCACAGGTGGATGATGATCTGGACGGTGGGTCAGAGTCTGATGATGACCTGACTGTGAATCATGTCGCTGTTTTAACCCTTCGATGGAATATGAAGGCCAAACAGCAGAACTAATGCTGACATCAAAGCTCGATGACATCAGTCTTTCTAGTTAGGGGCGGGTCTGCTGAATCTCCTGATATGTGGATCATGTTTGTGTCTTAAAAGGTCTGAAGATATGAAGGCTAGAATTGACCTACCATTTAGCAAATTGTGGTCTTCGGGTCCCAAGGGTTAAACAATTAGTTGTGACAACTGTGCAAAAAGAGAGGAAATCAGGAGTGGATGATGGCACAATGTACACAGGATATAGTCATTCACAGCTGCACATTACACATTAGTGTGAGTGTGTGAAGAGATGAGATGACTTGAAGAATCCAGTAAAGTGCAGAGTGTGTATGCACTGCAGTGGCATGGCATATTTTTGCCGAGATAGTCCACTCTATTAGACACTCCTACCCTGTCGGTCCACCTTGTAGATGTAAAGTCAGAGACGACAGCTCATCTGCTGCTGCACAGTTTGTGCTGGTCATCCTCTAGTCCTTCATCAGTGCCCACAGGACGCTGCCCACAGGACGCTGCCCACAGGACGCTGCCCACAGGACGCTGCCCACAGGATGCTGCCCACAGGACGCTGCCCACAGGATGCTGCCCACAGGACGCTGCCCACTGGACGATGTTGGCTGGATATTTTTTGTTGGTGGACTGTTCTCAGTCCAGCAGCGACACTGAGGTGTTTAAAACCTCCAGCAGCCCTGCTGTGTCTGATCCACTCATACCAGCGCAACATACACTAACACACCACCACTAACACACACGTCAGTGTTACTGCAGTGCTGAGAATGACCCACCACCCAAATAGCACCTGCTCTGTGAGGGTCCATGGGGGTCCTGACCAATGAAGAACAGATTAAAAGGGGGTAACAAAGCATGCAGGGAAACAGGCAGCATTAGAGTAGCTCACCCAGCTGGAGATCAGCCTCTCTTGGTCTTGTTGGCTCCGACCGCCCCGATCGTCAGTGTGATTCAGAATTAGTTGTGACGTGTCCTTGTGTGAAGTTGCTCCTCCGCAGCTGCTCTCTGCTTGTTCTCATGTCGCAGCAGCGTTTCCCAACCGCAGCAACGATATAAGAAGCTGTGGTGTGAGTCCATGAGGTTTCGTGGTCTCTAACCAAAACAGAAAGGCCTGAAAGATCCTCATGACTTCAGTTTTAACGTCTATTTAAAAGTGATCTGACACACAAGCTACCATGATTAATTATCCAGCCACAAATCGCGGTCCGGTGAAGCATCTGCAAGTAATCCATTGTGGAAAAACAGGAAAAATAGATTCTCCTTCAGAGTTTATGTTTTATTCTTCAAGTAAAACTCATAAACTCTGCATTTCGCTTTATTTCCACTACTATTATTCACTTCTGGGGCTTCTGGAATATTTACATGGTGGTACAAATCAAATATTTGATTAGATGAGTCAGTTTCATCCACCGAAAACGCCTCTTCAGTGCCTCGGCGGCTCAGCCAGCTCTGAAGCTGAGCACGCATCCAGGCTTGCGCACTGACGAGATGCCCGCGAACCTTCAGAGTCCTCTGGCGTCCGTCCTGCACCGCTGGACTGATACAGATTTGACGTTTCTATTATTTTACACAGTTCTCTACTGTGTCTTTTCTAAATAAGCCACTATTTATCTGATCGTTTCTGGAAGGACTCTTTATTATATGAGTAATTGTTATTAGAAGCAGCTGATAGTGAACACGCCTTCCGCCCAAAGACTGCTGGGATAGGCTCCAGCATCCCCCCGTGACCCTGATGGAGAAGCGGCTTAGAAAATGGATGGATGGATGGATGATAGTGAACACCCAGTGCACTAAAACAGGGGTTTATTAGCTGGAATATTAGTCAGATTGGCCCTGAACAGGCTTGGCTGCAGCGACAGTCTGTCTGGCCATCTGCATGTGTCCTGTGGCTCTAGAACCCTCCACTCTGTAACACTACACTACACTACAGTGCAGTGATGCTGAGTTCTGCTGGTGTTCTACTGGATATGCAGTGTTAAGTCAGTGCCAGGCTAACGGTGGTGCACATTACCAGTGGTGATCATTAACGGTGGTGAACATTAACAGTGGTGAACATTGACTTTCCCACATTGGGTGAAACTCTGATGTTGCTCTTGTTTAAACTCTGACATTTGAAGCCTGTAATGAGCTTTATTGTGTTTTAGTGTTTCAGTAAATCCTTCAGTAAATTCTTCAACTTGAGGCCTCAGTCTAAACCCTGGAGGAGGCTTTAGTCCAGGACGCTTCACTTCACTCAGAGCGGACAAAAACACCAGACACACTGTAATGTACCTAAAAAGCACATATGTACTTTATATATATATATATATATGCTTATATTAATATTGCCTGTCCCATTCTAGGCCTGGTCACCTGGGCACTGTGTCCACTCACTGTCCACTCTATTAGACACTCCTACCTGGTCAGTCCACCTTGTAGATGTAGAGTCAGAGACGACAGCTCATCTGCTGCTGCACAGTTTGTGTTGGTCATCAGTGGTCACAGGACGCTGCCCACAGGACGCTGTTGGCTGGATATTTTTGGTTGGTGGACTATTCTCAGTCCAGCAGCGACACTGAGGTGTTTAAAAACTCCAGCAGCGCTGCTGTGTCTGATCCACTCAGACCAGCACAACACACACTAACACACCACCACCACGTCAGTGTTACTGCAGTGCTGAGAATGATCCACCTCCCAAACAGTACCTGCTCTGTGAGGGTCCATGGGGGTCCTGACCACTGAAGAACAGGGTAAAAGGGGGCTACAGTCTGTAACTGTAGAACTACAGAGTGAAACTATAGGGTCAGTGGAGCTGCTAAGATGGACAATGAGCGTAGAAACAAGAAGGTGGACTTAATGAAGTGTGTAGTGAGTGTGTACAGCGTGTCTCTTTCTGTATTTATGTTCTTGGCTGTTGTTTTATGTTGACGCCGGCACCAAAAGCTCCTAAACGCAGCTGCAACTATGTGCTTCTTCACCCAGCAGCGCTCTGGGTGACGCTGGAGATCAGGGTTCCTTGTCTGGCCAGTAAGGCGAGTATTTTTGGCCCAGCACAGCGTTTGGTTTCCTCTGAATCCTGATTCGGCTGTCTCTACTGATAAGAGTGACTGCTTTAAGCTGCAAATAACACTGAGGTCACAGCCACGTTGCCCCTTATTTCCACGGAGCCCCCTGCCTCACTGCGTCAGTGCACTGGCCTGCTGGGGAACGGTCAGCGTTTGGAGAGTCACGGCGTTTTTTTTCAGCCGGGTGATGAAAATTAACCGTCCGTCTGAGGCAAGAGCTCCGAGGTTGTGACAGCTATAGCTGAGTTCCCCTTAAAAACACAACTTCCCCTTTAAGACGTAGGCGGAGAGATTAGCAGGCTGAGTGGTGAAATGAGGATTACACACACTTTATCTGATCACTGAAGCA
>NC_051233.1:31695662-31715662 GCF_015220715.1 Pygocentrus nattereri | reverse complement strand
ATGCTTGTTGGAATTCACTGGATTAAATTTTTCGTCAGGGTTCTGAGGTCATTTTCTCAAATTTCTGCACATATTCTTAAAGTCTGTTTATGAGGCTCTTCATATCACATGGTCCTCATATGTTTCACATCTAAATGCTCCATAATCTTCATAACTAATTTCCAAAACCAACTTCACCAGCTGTAAACTCTCTGCACGGCGTTTCACACGAGTCGCCGACGTGGACTGAATGAAGAATGAAGGGTTTCCAGCCTGACGGTCAGTCCTTAGTGATTTCCTGAGTGTCTGTCGGCCAGTTTCACACAGAATGTAGATGGACACATGAATCCACCAGCTCCATGCGGTGAGAGGCAGATGACATGTATCTCAGCCCCTCTTCATAGGCTCATAACTCTGGGTTTGTGAGTCTCGTAGGATTTCGAGATGAGACGGAATGGAAAGGGCGGCTCTACAGACTCAGAAAGCGTTTGAATTGGATTTCTGTGCTGGATCATCACAAAGACACAGACATAGAGATAGAAACAGAGAATTTGATGCACAGGCGAGATGGTGGACCCCAGAGGGTTAAAGTATATCTCTGTTTCTCATGTTCCCCATTAGCACATTCAGAGTTAGTTCTGGTGTGGCTGTTAACACAGTTTCAGCTGCTAATGTCAGCATTGTGCAAGTCGCAAACACATACACACACACACACACACACACACACACATTTGTCTTGCTATATATATATATGCTGCTGAAGTTGGTTTTGGAAATTAGTTATGAAGATTATGGAGCATTTAGATGTGAAACATATGAGGACCATGTGATATGAAGAGCCTCATAAACAGACTTTAAGAATATGTGCAGAAATTTGAGAAAATGACCTCAGAACCCAGACGAAAAGTTTTATAATATAATGAGGACGTTCATAGGTTTCTATTGATTCTTGTGTTACAGTAGTTGAATAACACCACACCTAAACCTTAACCTCAGTATCTAAAAGGCATTTTTTCTGCACTTTTAGTTTCCAAATAAAAAGTAATTGTATTGCAAACAACACAGGCTCAAGTGAGGACCAGCAAAATGTTCTGACTTGAGCAAAACTTAATATAGTCCTGTCATAGTGAGGACATATTTACAAAAAAAAAAATATTTCCAAACATTTAGTGGGTTACTTGGTAAATTGTTGCCATTTGGCAACAATGCCAAATCGTACCATAGCACCATAAAATAAAATAAAAAGCACCATCAAATATTTTTTTTCTTTTATCCTTTTATGGAAAACAAGAGCATAAAAATCCAGCTTACATAACTGTACGAGCCAATATCTACAAACACTGGAAATGAATACAATTTCAATTGGTATTTGGATTGCATTGTATGGTAATAACAATGTTATAATAATAATTTCAGGATCATGTGATGTCATGAAGTATTTGTCCTTTCAAAATAAAAGACCCTTTTTGCACAATTAAATAAGAAAACACAGATTTTTAGTAAAATTGAGAGAAAGTCATTGTTGCCATATGGCAACCCCGAGCAATAGAAGGTTAACCGGCTTCAGAAACAATCCTACACTTATCAATCGAGGAGCCACAGCTCATCAGCGGCACTGAGTTCAGAAGTGACAGTTTGATGTGCTTCATGATTGATTGACAGCAGAGCTGATTTACTCTCCATGCCATTCAATACGTTTATTCATTTGGTCAAAGCTCAAGCTGAGTGCTTTATGCTGCTGATGTTGGCCTGCATGCATGGCTGGTTACATCACTCGAGTCTTTTGCAAAAGTCTTGGCAAAGCAGACACTAGTGATGTAACTTTGGTTGAACATTGGAGGGGTTGATCAGGACCTGCTGTGGGGGTTTAAATCACAAACATGGCACAACCTGCTTGGCTCAGCTCGGCCTCACCGCATCCTTCTCATTTCAGTAACAACGTGGCGAAATCCGTCTTACCGTATCTATCTCGAATATTGCTAAAATATACAGCAATTTAGCTCAAGAATGGACCGCTGACCTGTCCAGGGTGTGTCCTGCCTTCCACCCAATGACTGCTGGGATAGGCTCCAGCTCCCCCACGACCCAGAAGGAGAAGCGGCTTAAAAGATTTATACAATAATTTAGCGTAATAATCAAAATATCTAGTTTATACAGATAAACATTTGGATGCTTTGTCTGATCCACTCATACCAGCACAACACACACTAACACACCACCACCACGTCAGTGTTACTGCAGTGCTGAGAATGACCCACCACCCAAATAGTACCTGCTCTGTGGGAGTCCATGGGGGTCCTGACCACTGAAGAACAGGGTAACAGAGTATCAGAGAAACAGATGGACTACAGTCTGTAACTGTAGAACTACAGAGTGCAGCTATACGGTCAGTGGAGCTGATAAAGTGGACGATGAGCGGAGAAACGAGGAGGTGGCCAGAATGTTCCGCCTGATCGGTGTATTTCATTGAAAATAGTACAAAAATACACATCAAATGTTGAAACTGAGAAATGTTTTTGTTTTTTGAAAAACATTTGCTCATTTTGAATTTGTTGCCAACACATTCCAAAAAAGTCGGGACGGGGGTCCGTTTACCGCTGTGTTTCATCACCTCTTCTTCATCAGCACGCTAAGTGTTTAGGAACTGAGGAGACGCTGCTGTAGTTCTGAAAGTGAAACCTCTTCTGTTCTTGTTTGACTCAGGATTTCAGCTGCTTATCAGTTCAGGGTCTGCTTTGTTGTATTTTTCATTTCATAATGCGCCAAATGTTCTCAGTGGTGACCGGTCTGGACTGCAGGCAGGTCAGTTTAGCACCTAGACTCTTTTAATATGGAGCAATGCTGCTGTAATGCATGCAGAATGTGGTTTAACATCGTCTTATAATCAAGGCCTTCCCTGAAAAAGACGTCGTCTGGACGGCAACAGATGTTGCCAAAACATGTACGTTTCATTCAGCTTTAATGGTGCCTTCACAGATGTGCTGGTCACCCATGCCATGTGCAATAATGCCCCCCTAAACCATCATGAACACTGGCTTTAGAACTGAGCACTGATAACAAGCTGAGTGGTCTTCAGCCCGGAGGACACAGTGTCCATGATTTCCAAAAAGAATTTTCAAATGTTGATTCGTCGGACCACAGGACACTTTTCCACTTCCCCTCAGTCCATTTTAAATGAGCTCAGGCCCAGAGAAGGTGGCAGCGTTTCTGGATCCTGTTTATATTTGGGTTCTTCCTTGTGTTTTAGAGTTTAACAGCGTTTGTGGATGCAGTGATGAACTGTGTTCACAGACAGTGGTTTTCAGAAGTGTTTCTGAGCCCATGCAGTGATTTCCACTACAGAATCATGTCTGTTTTTAATGCAGTGCTGCCTGAGAGCCCAAAGATCACGGCCAGCAGAGATTTCTCCAGATTCTCTGAGTCTTTAATGATATTCTGCACCGTAGACGATGAAAAGCAGAAGCTCTTTGCCGTTTTATGTTGAGAAACGTTCTTCTTGAGTTGTTGCTCTATTTGATGGTGCAGTCTTTCACAGAGTGGTGACCCCTCCTCCTCTTTACTTCTGAAAGACTCCGCCTCTCTGAGATGCTCATTTATACCCAGTCATGTTACTGACCTGTTGCCAGTCAACCACCAGGTGTTTTTTTTAGCATTACACAACTTTACCAGCCTTTTGCTGCCCCGTCCCAACTTTTTTAGAATGTGTTGTTGGCATCAAATTCATCGGTCAGACAGAAGCCACCCAGCACACGGCCTGTTCACCATCCTGCCGTCAGGCAGGAGATGCCACAGCATCCAGGCCAGAAGAACCCGGTTAATGAACCGTTTCTACCCACAGGCTGTCAGGCTTCTGAACCAGCTGTGAAGCTGTGGGTCCGTCCCCAGTTACCATTTCACTCAGTCACTCTGTCAGTGTTATTATATCATATCATCTCTGCTGGACATTAACACCTTAACACTAAGCCACTTTAAAGAACAGTAACACTGAGTCACTTAAGTACCTTTAAAATGTGCACTGTCTCTATGTCTTGTGTATATTGTCTCTATATTTTGCGTATATTTTCTCTGGATTTTGAGTATATTTCATATATTTCAATTTTTTTATATGCATATATTTATTTATTTATTTATTTATTACTTCTCTTCTGTAGAGTGACCAGCTAAGCCTCACCACAAGCCTTTCAATGCATAAATGTCCTGACATGTTGTGCAGATGACAAATAAACTTGAAACTTGAAAACTGGCAAATATTTTTCAAAAAACAAACATTTTTCAGTTTCAACGTTTGATATGTCGTCTTTGAAGCATTTTCATAATGAAATGTAGGTTTTAGGTGATTTTGATCACCATTGCATTTTGTTTTTATTTTAATTTTTTCATAGCATCCCAATTTTTGGAACTGGGACTGTATATTCAAGTAGTACTGTGCTTTGGCTAAGATGCTCGACAGTTTGTGTTTTAAGTTTGCCGTGTTTTTCCGTCTTTATGAACATTTTCGGCAGTCCAGTTTTAATCTGTCATCTTAAGTGTTGTGCTTGTGAAGTGGCCTCAGGCGTAAGGAAGAGCCGTATCGGTTGTTGGGTTTGTCGTCTCGATGGGAAAGAACATGCTTATCGTGGTAACAGGGTTAGTGTTCTGCCATCGTAGTGCTGCATAGACCTCATGTAACCTGTTGTGACCCCATAATAAATTCCCTGACTACTGTGACACTGTGGTTTCGCTTTTCTGCTGTGGTTGCTGAGCCGGGGGTTAATCTGGGATTTCATAGGCCTGTTGTTTTTTGTTTTTTTTTGAAAGCCACCGTGGGATAATTGTACAGACTTCTCAGCACTTCATGGCTTAACTCAGCTGATGGCCTGCTTGTTTACGGTGAAGATGAAAGTCACACTAAAGCCTTTTAACAACGTTGAGTCAGAGACCGAAGCTGATCCGCAAATCGTGTGAAACGGTTTGTCGCTGCTCAACACTACTGACTGTCTGACCCTGTAGTCTTCAGCGCTCAGTACACCGGTCTATTCCAGAACTCCAACTCCCAGATTCCCCAGGGGGTCAATCCACAGCCGTCCTCCAATCATGGACTGTTCTCATGGACACCTTCACCTGAATACTGAGATGTTGCCAGTTTCCCATCACACCTCCTCTATAAAGACTGTTTCCACTCATACTTTGCCAAGCTGTGCCGTTGCTTCGGAGCGACTTTTCCTGCTTGTTGTTTCATAATAGTGTCATAATGAGGACCAGACCTACATATACCAGATTTTCTTTGCTTTCACTTGCTAATGTATCAGTTCTGGCCATAAATTATAGGCAGCTGATGTCTGAAAACCTAGAAACTGGCCAGCAAAAGCTGTTTAAAAGAACTCTGTTCAAAGCGCGCCAGGTGTTCAGCGTGTTTAACGGCTTTGCTTAAGATGTCTGGAGCTGCATTAGAGCAAAACGGGTGAACCTGCTGGAAGTCTGCTTCAGGAAGCACAGGTCTGCATGCTAATGAGTTTGAGCTGTGGTGCAAAAAAGGGTGTTTTAGGGCTCCATGACGTGAAAACGTCACCACATTTATTCCTGAATTTGACAGCGAAAAATAAAATATATAAAATGTGCTCATAACTTTGGGCACAAGCCACATTCAACTTAGTCAAATCTGCAGAAGAGTTTCATCTACAGACGTGTTGAGCTTATTTTTTCCTCAGCTTCTTCAATAGCTGGGACTCTGCCCGGGGCGGGGGGTTTCACAGACCCTTGACCCTCCTACACTACTTTCCAAATTTAAAACTACTTTTTTTTTTTTAAAGATTATTCAACATTGAAGGACACAGAAATGTGAGTAATCCTGGGAGCTTTAACCCTTTAATGTCCACATAAAAGAAAAATGCAATGAAATTTGATATTTTGTATTTTTTATTTATTTGGCGAAACCATAAAAACAACTGGTGGTGTTTTTGTTTGCTTTTGTTGTTTTTTTTTTTCCTTTGACCCACAATTTTTTAAATATTAATGTCCACCAATCGGTCGAGATGGGATATAGAGAGACTGGAAATGTGCTCTATACCAAATGGTTGAGCACAACACTGAAGGGTTAAGAAACACGGGCCTGCATGCTAATGAGTATGAGCTGTGGTGTTTTCAGCAGTGTGACAGTGGTACGCAGAATCAAAAACCTCAGTCCAGACCCCTAACGATCCCACTCCGGCCCCCTCAAGTTCACAACTGTGCCACATTGCCTCAATTCATCCAGATTAGTAGAAACAGGGCCATATTTGTGGCACAATATGCAGAAAATAGGCCTCCATGATATCAATTACTGCGTGCCTCTCCGTCACCACACACGACGTCCAGACAAAGTTCTTTCTAGGTTGAAATCAGTGGTTTGAGTGCGCTGCAGTTCGAGCGCTGTGGTGCGCTGCAATGACATATCGCTTCTGCTGTAGCCGTTTGGAGCGGAAGTGATTAAACTCTGCAAGCACTTAACGGGAAAGTGCTAGTCTCTGTAATAAAGGCCTATAAATACATCCAGCTTTGGAAAGCTACGTCTAATCTGACCATAGCAATTCCAAAGCCAATGTGCTGAACAGTGTTAACAGCACAATTAGAGAACCTTCTTCTCAAGCAGCGTAGGGCTTGTTACATGAGCTCAGTCAGGGCCAGCGGGGTTTTTAGGTAGAGATTCCATTTTCATGCATAAATGTCTGAAACAACAACCACATGTAGATGCGTTTTTATGGCTCAGACTGGCAGGAATGCATATGTTTTACTTCTGTATACCGATGGAGTTCGTTAACCTCCAGGAAAAAAAATGAGTCTGCAAAGTTTCATACGATTAAATCTGATCCAACAGTTTTATTATTCATCAGTTTCATCTTTGGTGTATCTCACACACACACACACACACACACACACACACACACACACACACACACATATCTTCTAAGCCGCTTCTCCTTCTGGGTCACAGGGGGTGCTGGAGTCTACCCCAGCAGGCATCGGGCGGAAGGCAGGACACACCCTGGACAGGTCGCCAGTCCATCGCATCTTTGGTGAACGCTAAAAATCTTGACTGGTAGGAATTTTTGTGTAAATTTCAGCATAAAAAGTTGAACGTGCTGAAAAAAGTACCTGATTTGAAAACCAAGATGATGAAAATCATCGACGAGGCCAATAATAAGACGAAAAACAGAGCATTTTCTGAAGAGTGACTGTGTGGCCTAAGCTGGAGGTTAGTATGATATCCCAGGTGGTTGCTAGAACGTTGCTAGATGCTTGTTTTCGAATCCCAGGTGGTTGCTAGGGCATGGTGCGGCAGTTGCTATGGCACTCTTGACGGTTGCTCTAGTGTTGCTATGTAGTTTCTATGTTATCCCAGATGATTGATAGTGTGTCACTTTGCAGTAACAATGGTATTTCAGGTGGTTGCTAGGGTGTTGCTAGGCAGTTGATACGGTATCCCTGATAGGGGGTTGATAGGCGGATGCTGGTGGTGGCACTGATAATCTACATGTTTAGCAGCTAACCATAATACAAACCGAGACAACACTAGCTAAAACATTAACTAATGCTACACCGTCGAAAGTCGGTACAGTTACAAACACCGTGCATTAACTTTCTAATACAGTTACAGTTCACAGTACAAAAGTATGTGGACACCCCTCATAGTGAAGAGCTCAGTGACTGTACACATGGCATTGAATGGCATTGAATGGCACTTTTGCTGTAGTCAATTCAAGTCAGTTAAATATTTTTAGTAGGTTTTCTTTTTTATTAGAAGTTAAATTTAAATCTAAAGGCATCAGAAGTGTGTAATAAAATTCTTGGCCCTGGCCGTTTAAGGGGCTAATAAATTGAATTTAGAGTTAGAGTGAAAGTTCCCACATTTATTTGCTCAATTTGACAGAAAAAAAATAAAATGTAACCACAACTTTGGCACAGACCACATTTTATGTTTGTTTTTTTTTCCCAAAATGTTCAACTTAGTAAAATGTGCTGTGTGTAATCTACAGACGTGTTGAGCTTGTTTTTACCTCAGTTTCTTCACTAGCTGGGACTCCATCACACAACAATCCCACCAAGCATTTCAACTGTGGCATCACTGGGCTTCAAATTCACAACGGCCTGATGCTGGGGGTCATTATTAGACCCTTGAACTGTGTTTCTACATTGCTTAAATGTTTAAGCACACAGAAATGTGAGTAACCCTGGGAGCTTTAACCCTGTAATTTTTTATTTATTTAAAGCAGTAATCATTTTTTTCTACCAAACGGTCGAGATGGCACTTTGTGGCCTATAATTTCACAGACCATTAAACATTTAAGGACACAGAAACGTGGGCACTCCTGGGAGCTTGCAAGTGCCGCAACAGACTAAGCATTCACCCCAACCGGAGAGTTTGAACCCCAGAGATGCCACAGCCGTCCGTAAGTGAGACCCCAATAGGGCAAAATGTCTAATGAAAAGTCTCCTCTATAAAGGAAACTGTGTAAAACATACATTCTACACTGTTTCCCTGACTGAGATGCAGAACTAAGAAATGAAAAACTCCTGACTAAATTAAGAAGCTCAAGTTGAGTCGACGTCACTGTCCAGAAAAGCTGTAATTAGTGGTGTCGTGGTTTGAATTTGAGCCGACTTAACATTTTCAACACTGTGCACAAACTAACGTGATTCATTCGCGATTGATTGTCATTACATTGATCGTTTGAACGCCTTAATGAAAAATCTATTGCAACCTTCCACCCCCACCCCCACCGCTAATGACAGCTAAGCTGTAGAAACACCCTGAACCATCTCACCACACTGTGCGCTCAAAGCTAGTTTGGCGGGAGAGTTTGTGGCTTGCTTTTGCAAACTCAAGTCAAAGCCTTTTTTTTTTTTTTAACCATTTCACAACAGCCTTGTCACAAGTAACACACAAACACCCACACACACTCACACACAGCGCTGACAGTTCAGCTCCACATATTTCCTGGTTACTTGCGCCTCTTTCTTATCTTCCTTATTTCTACTTCCTCTTCACTTTCTGCGTCTTATTAACGATCACCACTCGGTGACACACAGACACATGCTCTCTCAAGCGCTCGTACACGTCCACGTCGCACGCCGGACCTTCCAGCCTCCACCACGCAAGAAAGGCGGTCAGGAAAAGGAGCTTGAAAAAAGGTGAGCCAAAATTTACAAAATGCAGATTAAATGCACAAAATGATCCACTTTTGTGTGAATCCATGACCTCAGACATTGTAAAATAGCTTAAGGCCAAATTAAAGAGAAACGTACTGCTACTTTATTATCTTAATGACTCAAGCAGAAGTAAAAAATAACCTTGCAAGAAGCAAAACAGTTAAAAAATAAGAGGTTTAAAAATTCCTCTGAAGGACTGCAGTGGAACTTCATAGTCCATTTAGTGACCATCAGGACAGGAACTAAACTTTGTACAGCTCTATTCTTGTCTCACTGGTCTAAAATTAAACACTAAAGCTCCAAATTGGGAGGGTTGCAGTTCAGGAACTGAGCCAGCACAAGAGAATGATATCCCCCCCACCCACCCCAAACCCCCCATTCGAATAAGATCACTTTACTAACTAATTTACCAAAGTAAAAGAAGTAAACGTATTATTTAAAAGCATAAGTCCATCGAACATTTACTAAAATATATGTAATTAAGTAGATGCACACTTACTTTCTGTATAAAAAGTACAAGAGTACGATATCATTCAGTGTAGTTAATGGTTAAAGGGTCTTAAGACTGATAACTGAATAAGCCTGGGACGTTTAAGGGGTTAATCTCGAGTGCATGCAAGTTTGAAGTCCCAATAGGGACATTAAGCGGTACTTCGCCTCATAGCACTGATGACTGAGCGTAATGACTAAAGACAAAAAGAGGAAAGCAGAAACTGCCGCCGAATGGAGGCAATGGGAAAAAAAAAAACATTTTAAAAAGAGGCGTAAAAAAAAATTGAATTTACAAAAATTGCTGAAGTTCTTTACAACTACTCTAAATTAGCCCTGCTTTATTTTAGCCCCTGCAGTCGTCTCGGACAGTAATTTATTTGGAAACTTATGACTCATTGTTGTGAAAAATTCAGGATACCATATGAATGATGAAGAATCTACTATACATTTTTTTTCAGTTATGAATTATTCAATATCTCTGTAATGTTCATTATCTACAAAATTATATATTAATTTCCTACTATATCTTTTTCATTCACTATATTTTTCCAGTAACTGATTTTTTACAGTCAGTACCTTGAATTATTCAGTGTGAATTATTCAGCACTTATTATGTAACATTCATTATATACAATGTTATATTTATTCATGAGCTATTATATACTATTCAGTTTTTTTCCATATTTCTACTTAAAATTTTTCAGTAAACACTATGATTTTTGCAGGAACTACAGTGAATTAATCAGTAAATATGACTTGTGCAGTAACTACATGAACAAGTCGATCTATTATAGATAGTATTCAGTACTGACAGTGCAACCATCGTCTTAGTTCTGTAGTTATGAGAGGAACTAAAGTTCTGTCAGAGTTGAAGAAGATAAGAACTCTTTGGAACCTAAAGTGGATATTTCACATTGAATTCAATGTTTTTCACAGCATAACACTTGCGAATGCTTTAAGGATTTCAGCCAGCTAAGGGTCCATCTCAAAGGGTCCATCCTTTTCAAAATCCAAGCTGTACTGAAAAGAAGTGGGCAGCCCACCTCAGGAGAGCTGCCTGTTATTGTTCCTGTCCTGTTCTTTTCCTTTTTTACTCTTCCTTTCAGAAAACTAGGTTTCACACTGAGCACAGGCGCAAAACGTGTTACTCAGCATAGAACATCTCTCAAAGAACAGAGCATTCATGGTTGAAGAGCCAGAGGACCTTGCAGTTGAGATCGAGAACATAGAGTACTGTGTTTAACACCTCCTTTTTTATCATTGCAGATCTCTCCTCCACCTCCTCCTCCTCCTCCCCCTCCACCGGCACAGTGCGGTAGACTCTTCTCTTTGAGTATTTGACAGACTGTGTCTGACACTCGCTTTGACTGGGTGTCAGTTTGTCAAATACCCCAAGAGAGGGGTCAATATTCTCCTGGAGATCACACCAGAGGGGTCCCCACTGGCTTCAAGAACCTACCGAAGGCCTCACCAGCTCAGAAGAGCATAGGCCAGCGAAGGAGTTAGCCTCAGTGTTGATTGTTTGTGTTTGTTTATACCTCTGTGACTGTAGTCAATCAACTTAAACATGTTTGGTTTGCTTCTTTAGTTTTAGCACTGGAAGCTGACGTCCCACCAGTTGGCATCATGCACTTGCCTAGAGTTGTCAAGTAATATCGAATATCGACAAAAACAAGCAAAAAAAAATTCTAATATAATAATATAATATTGCTAACTGCACCAGCCCTGAGCAGTTGCATGTAAAGGTTCACGTTAGGTCACATGTTTTGTTGAAAATAATCATCTTTCTGCACATTTCAGCGCACAATCATACTAACATTTAACATACAGGGGAAAATATCAAATATAAAATGCTAAGTTTCATAACTTGCACAGGCAAAAGTACGAAAACTACCAAAAACTGAATTTTACCTTTTTTTTTTCTTCTTTTTTTTAATTAGATAATGTTGTTAACCGCATTAGCCACGTAGACTTCTATGCAAGGGTTTAAGTTAAAACTTCTGTTTTGCTTTTTTGTTGGGTTTTTTTTTTATAAGCATTTTTCTGTATGTTTAAGCACAAAATCAAACTAAAATTTAACATATTAAAAAAAAAACACAATACTAAGTTTCATAACTTGCACATGCTACACTACAAAAAAAAATCTTGTCAAGTAAAATGATGTTAAATCTAGTATATATGTCTAATATTTTAAGATGCACTTATTACAAGTTTTTGTCAAGGTTTTTTTTTTAAATAATCTTTAAATTAAGTCTTAAATTAAGCTTGCAACAAATCCCAACAGAGGGAAAACTAGATTTCTTGACTATATTTAAGAATATTTTACTTGACAAGATGCCATTTTTGCAGTATGGGCTGGGTTTACTTGTTTTCACTTAGAAGGCCTAAAAATGTGGAATTTGACCAGGGTGCCCAAATTTTTGCTCAGCTCTAGCACTAAAACGAAAGAGGCAAAGTTCAGACATCAAACATGTTTTAGCCGGTCAGTTATGTTTTGAGTAACAGGGGCAACTGGAGACTCTGTTCTGCTCTAAAGTGATAGTTTGGTGAGTAATCAGAGTAGACTGTAGTACTAAAGTAGAAACTTTATAATCTCAGGTCACTTCATATGTTCTGTAAACTGTAATTTACAGTGGCAGTGTTTACACTCCGTGTTGTGTCTTTGTGTTTTTAATAAACTGTAAAATGTTGGTAAATGTTGCTGGATTGCTGCTGGGCTGCAGGTTGTGCAAGGCTGAGGATGTGTTCCAACCGTATTGTGTAATAACTGTTTGTTATCTATTGCTCTGTGAAAAAGCAGAAACTGTATTTCATCCCCTCGGTCACTCAGTATGGGAGTGAAACGTGGACAGTGCTGAAAAACGTCCTCATCACTGCATTTAGCTTTCCTAAACATGCGCCAGCCTCTGTAACTATGGCTACTTTTTACCTTTAAAGAGCCCGTATCGTGTAAAATCACTTATTTTACATTTTAATATACACTAACCAAGCATTTGACTACTAACACCTCTTTATGTCTGCACTCACTGTCCACTTCATCAGCTCCACTGACCGTATAGTTCTACTCTGTAGTTCTACAGTTACAGACTGCAGTCCATCTGTTTCTCTGATACTCTGTTACCCTGTTCTTCAGTGGTCAGGACCCCCATGGACCCTCACAGAGCAGGTACTATTTGGGTGGTGGGTCTTTCTCAGCACTGCAGTGACGCTGACGTGGTGGTGGTGTGTTAGTGTATGTTGTGCTGGTCTGAGTGGATCAGACACAGCAGTGCTGCTGGAGGTTTTAAACACTCACTGTCCACTCTATTAGACACTCCTACCTTGTCGGTCCACCTTGTAGGTGTAAAGTCAGAGACGACAGCTCATCTGCTGCTGCACAGTTTGTGTTGGTCATCCTCTAGTCCTTCATCAGTGGTCACAGGACGCTGTGGGCTGGATATTTTTGGTTGGTGGACTATTCTCGGTCCAGCAGCGACACTGAGGTGTTTAAAACCTCCAGCAGCCCTGCTGTGTCTGATCCACTCAGACCAGTGCAACACACACTAACACACCACCACCACATCAGTGTTACTGCAGCGCTGAGAATGACCCACCACCCAAACAGTACCTGCTCTGTGAGGGTCCATGGGGGTCCTGACCACTGAAGAACAGGGTAACAGAGTATCAGAGAAACAGATACAGTAATAAGGTCTGAGATGAAGGGAGGTTGGTAGAAGGGCATGTGATGAGGTTTTATGATGAGGTTGAGCAAAACATCCGCTGTGTTTAACTTTCAAACGATTTCATGTTAAAGCTATTAACCCAGAGAGGCAGCCATCAGACGCTGCCGTGTTTGTGCAGAGGTTGTCTCTTGCCTCTATAATTGCCACTTCCTCTGGGTGATGAGTAACGCGCTGCTGTCAGTAGAGCCTCGGCCTGCCTGTTCATGCGATTGAGCGAGAGAGAAAATAAGAGGTTTATTGAACAGACCATCAAAGGAAACGACTCAGTGGATGATAGATAACAAACCCGTGTGCATCATTCTTCAGCGAGTCGAGCTCTAACTGAGCAAACACGCACACACACTGTAGTTTGGTGCGAAACGCTCTGTTCTAGATGAACCTACCGAGTCACTGTTCACAGTGGTGGTGATAGGAACCAGACGTCCACCTCCAAGAGCTCCTCACATTCTGAGTTCACGGCCTGATGACTGAGACGCTGTTTTATGAGAGTTTAGAGAAAGTTTGGTCCTTAAACTCCATCCATGGTGGAGGGATACGTAACATGCAGTGCGCTGTGCGGCAAAATAGTCCCCAAAGAAAACTGATTATTCCAGATTTTCCACTATTTTTCCATCATCAACATTCCATATAAACTCAGAAGACTCGTGTAGGTTCTCTGGTGGTTCTGGATAGTAAATAAAATGTCTATATTTGTGTTGTAGTCATGACGATGTCTGGTTCCCATCACCACCACTGTAAAAATTAAGTGACCCTATTAGTCTTACAATGGTGGGATTTCACCTCCGCATTTAACCCATCCGTGAGGTGAAACACCACATACACACTAGGGGGCAGTGAGCACACTTGCCTGGAGCGGTGGGCAGCCCAATCCACAGCGCCCAGGGAGCAGTTGGGGGTTAGGTGTCTTGCTCAAGGGCACCTCAGTCATGGACTGTCGGCTCAGGGGATCAAACTGACAACCTTCCGGTCACAGGGCCGGTTCCCTGACCTCCAGCCCATGTAAAGACATCTGGACCATCTTGCACCAAACCACTCTGAAGATTGGTGGATGTTTTTGCCATGTTACTTTTCTATTGGTGGATTTTTAGGCTCACTTGCTTTTAGCACTGAAGCTACGAGGCAAATGTAGCTGACAAGTAATGGAAGCTCATACCGCACCAATTAGCATGGCGCTAACTGCGTGGCTAAATCAACACGTAACAGCCTCAAAGCGACTGGAGATGGTCAGTATTTCTACTAGACGTGATTATGTGGTTTCCGTGACACCATTTGATTCGGTTATTTACAAACACAGCTTGACGATAAGCAACGTCGCGCAGTGCTAATAGGTGAGGGGCTGGCGTCCGTTATCTGTCAGCTACGTTAGCTTTGGATCTCCAGCGTTGGAAGCACCAAACAACGAACGTTTTGTCTGAGCGCCGTTTCGGCTAAAGAGGAAGATCATATCACTTTGATTCTCCTGATGTGATATCCGCACATGAAACGCGATGTTGGATGGATGACGTACGAATCCACATCAACAGAAGCCCCTTTTCTTAGTTACTCTTACTATTGCATTCACAGTCATGCTCACGGGACCCCCTGGTGGCTGGGACCCTGAACTGCAGCCCATTAGTTTAATACAGTTTTGGAGTAGGTGGAGATTAGGGAGAGCAGAGGCTGCACTGCACCCCCTGTTGGCCAGAGCTGAAACTGTTTATCATGTCAAAACGAACACTACTGACAATAATCAAATCTGGAAAGAATAGATCACATTTTTCTGTACAGCCTGAAATCGTTACCGCTACTGCATTCGCAATGAGAGCCCAACACGTCAATACCTCCTGATGTTTTTGACTTGGGAAGATGGCTTGCGAATAACAGTGCAGACAGTAGAGATTCCCCAACATCTCGGCTTGGTTTGAGGTGTGTGACGGTTTAGTTAGCACTGTGCTAATTGGTGGGCTATAAGCTTCCGTTACTTGTTAGCCGCATTAGCCTCAGAGCACTTAGTTTCAGCGTCTGCATTTGCGCATTAAAATAAATAAATTCGACACCCCCTCGGTACTAAACTCCAACGCCAGCTTGGCGACACAGCTTGATTTCCAAACTCGAGCTGCTCCACCGCACAACTGCTGTTATTAAACTCCTATTTGATTGCTGCTCGTTGGGATAGCGTAGCGGGTAACACCTGGGCCTTCTACACTGTAGACTTGGGGTTCAGTCCCCTGCCTGGACAAGCCCCCTACACTGTACCAATAAGAGTCCTTGGGCAAGACTCCTAACACCACCTCGTAAAATGATCACGTTGTTAGCCGCTCTGGATAAGAGCGTCAGCCGAATGCTGTCAATGTCCATGAAGCGGCTCTGAGGAACTGAATTCTGCGCAGAAACGTGTTGAATTACGAAGCCAAATGAAAGGCTCTCGTTTTAATCAGCTGTAACTGTTATTTGCACTTCTTTAAAGGTTAAAGGCTGAAAATGTATTTATGACGTGCAAGACTGCATTTAACCTTCGCTTAATAATTACATGAACGTTCCGCAGACGTTAAAACCAGCCCCAGATGTTTGTTCGGAAATGGAGACGCCGATTCGGGTGCAATGAGTTTATTTATGTTCACACTTTTACAAACTTCCACGAAGTTTGAGATTACAAACGTAGCACAAACTCCACTGATATGACCGCGTGAGTGTCCGTAGGCATCGCTGCTAGATCTCGGCCTCCGGCTTCTCTCGTCGATCTTTGACCTCCTGCGGCACTCGGACCGTCATTCCGTCCATCCAGCGCTCCACGGTCACCTGACAGCCCAGCCGCGACCTGACAGGGCAGAGAGGACCAATCACGGTCCAGCACATCTCACCTCAAAGACCTGCATTCATTTCTTATATTTACAGTCACAGCGGCCGAAGTTAAAGCTTGAAATGAAAGGGTTCTTCGGACTGATGGAGAACGTGCTATATGCAGTTCTATGTAGAACCTTTTTCATAAGGGTTCTATATAGCACCCAAAAGGGTTCTTCTGTTGTTACAAGGTTGACAAGGAACAATAAAAGAACCCTTTTTAGGGCTACAAAGAACCCTTTTCAAAATGGGTCTATAGAGAACCATCTAAAGCATGTTCTCCATCAATCTGAAGAAGCTTGACATCAAGAACCATTAGAACCATTTCAAAAAGGTTTATATATATATATATATAGCACATTCTCCATCAGTCTGAAGAACCCTTTCATGATGCAAAGAACCCTTCAATCATGCAGACAGGTTTTTGAGTGTTTATGGTTCTATGTAGAACCATTTTTGACAAGGCTTCTATATAGCACCCAAAAGGGTTCTTCTATTGCTCCTATATAGAACCATTTTCAAAACGATTCTGTGTAGAACCGTCTATAGCACTTCCTCCATCAATCTGAAGAACCCTTTCATGACGTAAAGAACCCGTTAATCATGCAAAGGGTCCTTTGTGTGTTCATGGTTCTATCTAGAATCATTTTCTTTACTAAAGAACACTAGAAGCACCACCTTTTTTTAAGAGCGTAGCTTTGAGCATCAACCAATCAGATTCTGTTACGCTGAAGATTAGCTGCTCAGATTCTTACAGTTTGGTGAGTCCGTAGGCCAAGTCCAGCATGTCCATCTCCTCATCTGCCATCGGCTCCATCTTCTCATAAACACCGTCCTCGAAGATCAGGTGACAGGTGGAGCACGCCAACGTCCCTTCACACGCACCTAACACACACACACACACACACACACACACACAAGCTTGGGTACAGTAACTATATTTCACCAAACGTGTGGTCTGATGTTCAGAGTCGGACCGAATCAGACTGATCTGTTAAACTGAGCCAATATCAGGTTCAGCTCAGTTTGGTCAGTTTGTCCAAATCAGTATTAATGCTGTTTTGTTCCAGCCGGTCTGTAAAGCTTCTTACAGCCCGTTTAGTTTGGCGAATGGTGTTGGGTTCATTTCTGGCTGATTCCAGGTTGTTCAGCTGTTCTTCTGTCACAGCTGCCGACTGAAAAGCTGCTCAGTGGTGACGACAGTTTGGGAATTTAGCGTCGTCTCGTCTTCAGAGTCGGACCAAATCGGCTGTCGGTCAGATGTGGTCTTAACAGCGTCCGTTTTCTGTTTGTGGCAAAGTAAGAAGTAAAAACGTTCAAATGGCTCGAGCGTCTCCTACAGCTGTCAGAGTCGTTGCTTAGCAACGGCGTCTCAGCGGAGTGATACAGCGTTTGTGAAAAACCTGTGATGTTATGGTGAAATAACAGCTTCTCCACCAATCAGCTCGCGACACCAAACTAACTGTTGTATTATATATATTATTGTGGGACGAACTGCTTTGGGTTCAAGAAAAATCTTGTGTTGCTTTTTGGCAAACTGACTTTTTTAGAATTGTGGATTAAAAAAAAAATCACGATTGGATTCCATATTTCTGGCAATCATACAAACCCGTTTGACTTTATATACATAAATGCTATACATGTGAGGACCTCCAAAGGTTTGTGTTGATTTTTGTATTACTGTAGCTGAATAATACTAAACCTACAGCTCCACCTCATCCTGACCTTAATCTGAACGTCCAAAAGGCAAAACTTTCTGCTCGCTTCATTTTTCGAAAAAGAAAATGTAATTTGTGGTAAAAACAATACGTTTTTAGTGAGGACCAGCAAAATGTCCTCACTTGAGCAAAAATGTCATGTTGTTCTATCATAGTGAGTCCTCACAAGTGTAGCATTACAAGGACGCGCGCGCACACACACACACACACACACACACACACACCGTACCAAAGCCGTCGATTTGGAGGTTTTTGTTGATGACCACTTCCAGCAGGGATTCTCCTTCCATCGCACTGACGCTCGTCTTCATTCCAGACTGATTCACAAAGTGTAACAGCACCTTACAGCCTGAGGAACTAAACACACACACACACACACACACACACACACACACAACATAAAACAATAACGCTCTACTCTCACTGTCCACTTTATCAGCTCCACTTACTGTATAGCTGCACTCTGTAGTTCTACAGTTACAGACTGTAGTCCATCTGTTTCTCTGATACTCTGTTACCCTGTTCTTCAGTGGTCAGGACCCCCATGGACCCTCACAGAGCAGGTACTGTTTGGGTGGTGGATCATTCTCAGCACTGCAGTAACACTGACATGGTGGTGGTGTGTTAGTGTATGTTGTGCTGGTATGAGTGGATCAGACACAGCAGTGCTGCTGGTGTTTTTAAACACCTCAGTGTCGCTGCTGGACTGAGAACAGTCCACCAACCAAAAATATCCAGCCAACAGCGTCCTGTGGGCAGCGTCCTGTGGGCAGCATCCTGTGGGCAGCGTCCTGCAACCACTGATGAAGGACTAGAGGATGACCAACACAAACTGTGCAGCAGCAGATGAGCTGTCGTCTCTGACTTTACATCTACAAGGTGGACCGACAAGGTAGGAGTGTCTAATAGAGTGGACAGTGAGTGGACACAGGGTTTAGAAACTCCAGCAGCACTGCTGTGTCTGATCCACTCGCACCAGCGCAACACACCTTCACCTCAGAGTTCACCCACCAATTTACACACCTGTCTGATTGACTGTGAGGGAGCTGAGCTGTGAAACAGCCTCACTGTACCCCATCTTATCCTCTATACAGCACTACTCTCTCTCTCTCTCTCTCTCTCTCTCTCATAGCTCATCATCACTTCCTTCTAAGTCAGGTTTACATCATTTTCAAATAGTCATAAAAGATTAAAAAATGATAAAAAATTAAACAAAATTGTAAAATTAAAATTATACTTAATCCCATTTAAGAACCATGAGGCGAAGTACAAACTCTATTCTCCACTAGGGGGCAGCACAGAGTCTGCGTTGCTAATTCAATGGTTTAATGGAATCAATTTTTTTAAACATCACTTTCTTCAATTTTCACTTCTGGTCTCAGCTAACGCTACATGAGCTCACTTATCTAGCTAAAAAAATTAAAACACATGTCCTGATGTGACTAAGCTAGTAGCATTAGTTTCATAAACATTTTTTTAAATAATTCTTTATGAATTCAAATATCAATTTGACTGAAATGCCCATCTCTAGTTTGCACTTTATGACTTTGCATGGCGGACAAAAATCACCAGTGAATCACAAGTTAAACAAACATAACAAACATACTGAGGTGCTTTACAGCATCCAGCTAAAAGTGTCTCACAACAGGATCGTAACAAACCGGCACTGAGAAGGAGCGATAAACATGTAGCTTAGGCAGGCAGCCAGTTTAAGATTAAGGGGGTCATGTACTGATGGCTCAGGGGATCAAACCAGCGACCTTCTGGTCACAGGGCTGGTTCCCTAACCTCCAGCCCACAACTGCCCCCAATTTATAACCGCAGTCAGAAATAACAGAACTAGGCAGCTGCTAAATATCCACCAATAGAAAAATAACATGGCAAAAACATCCACCAATAGGAGAACAGCATAGCACAAATATCCACCAATAGAAAAATAACATGGCAAAAACATCCACCAATAGGAGAACAGGATGACCAAAAATCCATCAATGGCCTAGCATTACTTTAAAACCACCTGGAATACCACAGCGACAGTCTAGCAACCACGTGGGATAATGTGGTAATGACCTAGTAATACTTTTAAACCTACATGGAATACCAC